>NC_142082.1:125876164-126179194 GCF_054644295.1 Miniopterus natalensis
CATAAAATAGAAAGACTATTTTCACACTTTTGAAAGGATGTATAGGAGTTTAAAGGGAATAGGCATGTCAACAGCAAGGAATAACACTAATTCCATTAGCAGCTCTCAGGAGTGAGCACGGCAAGGTGTGCTTGCTAATATAACTGGTGGCCCCTCCTACTCCAAGGGCCACAGAAATGTCACCTTCCTTATTATATCAAATCACATCTAGCTCTGCCTCCCCACCCCTTGCCATGCTCAGCGATGTCAGTCATCTCAAATGGCTCCCTTTCCTCGGTAAGGAGGAGCCCACGCTTACAGAATCCTGAGGAACGAAAGCAGGACAGAGCTGGGTCACGGCTGAGATGCTCACCCCGCCCACCCGTATGCAAAGGTGGGCTGCTCTGCAGGTAGCATCATGTCATCTCTGCCCATCTCAACTTTGGTCTCCATACAACAATGGGTGCACCCTCCCTGAAACCCATACAGATATCATTTGGGAATTATGAAGCCTCTCAGACTCTGCTTTCTGGCGAGACCCTGCTCTCTACCACCCAAAGGAGCAGTCAGCCTCTGGTCCCTTCTCTGAGGAACTCTACCGCCTGCTGAAAAATCAAGGCTTAATTTCTCTCGCCCCTGAAAAAACAAACAAACAAAAGAAAAACAGCCTTCCTTTCTCTGGTCCGGAGGGGGAGGCGCTAATCAGACAGCCAAGCACTAAACCTCTAGGCCACAAAGGAAACTATTCCTTTTCCTGGTTTTTTAGGAATACAATAACAGCTCTCCCACTTCCCAAGGAGAAATGACATGTTTCTTATAAACAGGAGAAAAGAAACAATACGGTTGAGTTTTCATATATCACTACATTAAATGCTTAATAACTCACCTTTTACACAAGGAAACCAACACAATTGCTTTTTCCAAACCAAGATGAAAAGCTTTTGAGTGAATTTTAGTTCCTATGTTTAAGGCTCATTTATACTTCACCTCATTACGCATTCCTATTTCCTAGATTTCTTCCATCTTTCCACTGGCTCTTCCCTAACTCCCAAGACAGTCGAAGACAACACTGCAGAAAGCACTGGCACCTGGCTTCTAATAAACAATATATTATTATATGTAATAGTAATAAAGATTACTTGAGGAATTCACTTGGTTAGAGGGTGTGATACTTATGGGACTAAAGGTTGCACGGTCATTCCTTAACTGAGCCAATTAACTTCACAGAAAATTCTTCCTACAACCTACAGCCAGCAGAGTAATTCAGCATAATCTCTAGAAAATATGTCAGAGAGCATTTCCCGACAGTTGGTCAATTGCATCGTTTTAGCATATGACAAGCAGCATATTATTATACTATTATTCACTAAGAAGAAATGTATTTCTCTGTAGAAATTCTGCTAAATCAGGACTTACAGATGCTTCCAGTATAGTAAAGTTGACTTAAGTTCAGTTCAAATTATTCATGTTCAAGTAAACCTAAAATTACTTATACCTAGTATTAATAAAACAGAATAAACATTAGGATCAAATGATGAAATGCTCATTGAGTTAACAAGGATTTTTAAGAGGAGGGAGGAAGATGATTAAAATGTGACCATCACAAACAGTTGCATTAGTGGAGAGATAGGATTAATAATCACACCATTAAGATTGTTTATAACCCACTTTAATATTTTAAGGTGGTTTACAAGTTACAGACACAGCAAAATACTCATTAGAATGAAGCTGTGTCCTATCCGTCAATTTTGTTGTTACTGAAGTATAGTTTGACTCTGTCTTTGTCTGAGCAGCTCATGATGGCAATCTAGGGGAGCCATCAGGGTGATGAAAATCTACAGAGAAACCCAATCTCCCCCAAGGACATAGAACTCACTACGACATCTCAGAAGTAATCCCTCCTCACGACCCTCCATTGGAGAACCATATGGCCCTGCTGCTCTGACACCAAATTTCAAACAAAGATAATATTTTGCATTCACCAAAGTCCAGTTGGTGATAGGTAGCAAATTGGCATGGAATATAAGATGATATTGGAAGATCAGTTTGACCAGCTAGCCTCCCCATAGCACCATGCCCACTATCTCTGGGCTGGCTCCACATCCTGTGGTGCTTTCTTGGGTAGGCATCACCTGCAAAGGTCCCAAGCTTCTCAGTGGCTTTTCATCCTCACAGCTTTGGGTCCACAAAAGGGCCCTTTCTTATTTACAACCCCAGTTATGAATATATATAGTTCTAGGGATTTGGTGCAAGGAGTGGGGAATTATAGCATGTATTCAGACTGCAGTCTTAAAACTGGAAGTCGAGTTATTTTATCCCAACAGGGGAAAAATATTTATTTTAAAGACAGTTACATGCATGAAGCTGTGATGAGTAAACAATTTTTGAGAAAAACAAATTTGCTTTTCTGAGTTGCTGCCTAAGCATTTTACAGTGTGATAATCCTGTTCACACCCAGAGTCTGGACAATTAGATAAGGACTTGAGTTTAGGATGCCGGCCTTAAGTTCATGCTTTACTTTTCCTAGGGTACCTTTTAAAATAATCACTTACAGTTAAGCCCAGGAAAAGTGAGTGACCCCTGCCCCAACCATGGTATATGTAATAGGTGCTTGTTACCCCTTTGTCCATTTCCTGCTCCCTGGTGCCCTGGACTGAAGACTGCCCTTCTCCCCCTCAACTGTGCTGCCCCCTGATTCTGGAATCTGTAAGTACACAGTACAAAAAGTGGTATGTATTGAAATGAGCTTTCAATCAAAACAACCCTGTGGGTTTCAGCTCCCCAAGGTGGAAGCTCAATGCCGATGGGTACCTGTGCCTCCTCATTCGGCAGGTCATAATATGCATTCTTAATTCAGTATATACACCACCTCTGGCTTCTTAACACAGAAGTGATCAAAGCAAAAGAGGAAAGAACATAGAAAATAAGATTAAAATCAAGAATGAAGTTAGTACATACAAAGCATTCCATGCCATCCTGTCAACTTTCTGGACACAAGTCAGAAATTTGACTCACATGACTAGATGTGTGACTCAAAGTGACTAGTACTCAGGAGAAGCTGAAGTATCCCAGCATTGAGTCAGAAATAAATGCATCCCATTAGTCTGCACAGAAGACCCTGTGTGATGTAAACAGCATCCTCAATACCACATTTGCAGAAGATGCAGTGTTGCGTTTCTGGGTAGGCCAATGACTGGATCATGCTAAAGTTTAATTCAGCAAAAGCGGTTCTTGGGGATGCACCAATGAGATGGTCCGGCTTAATTTTTTTTAAAAAGTAAGACATCTTTCCTGCAAGAGAGCAACCACCCTCTAGAGGCATTCTGGGAATTTGAGAGGTTTTCTTTTTTCAGTTGTTCTTACCATGTTTGTGGGGACACTGGGCATTTGGTGGGAGGCAGCCAACGGTGCCAGACATCCTCACCACATGGAAGAGTCCCACCCAGTGAAGGTTGGTTTTACACCTCCACACTTTTAGCCTGTCTTTCCAGAACATTCAACTACTGAGTACATGCTTGAACACATGGTGGAATTTCAAGATGGGAAATGTGTTTTCTGTTATTTTATTACTGACTCAACCTATGCCATAGATAGAAATTATTTTTATCTTACACATAAATAAAACTAGTTCATTTGTTAATGCTTGATTTTTTTTCATTTTGACATTTTGTAATTTGCCGTGGTATTATCACTACATTGGTTAAGATTCTTTCCTTTTTTTCTTATCATTTTCATATGGCAGGTTATTATTACTTATCATTCCATTAGTTTCAATTAGGGTCCACCCACTCCTTTAATTTTTCTTGCTTTATAGAGAATGATTTCTGGCTTTTTCATCTTAGATACAAGTATTCATCATAAGTAGCTGCAAGCATCTGACTACTTCATTTTATTTTCTAGTACTAGTATGCCTGAGCACTTACATATCAATATGTATTACATGTTATTTTATTATAAATTATATTCTTTTTATTTTGTAGTTAGAACATTATATTGTTCTTTTAAAATTATGTTCTTTTTTAAATTAAAATATGTTCTTTTATGATATTTCATTCTCTCTGAATTTTATTTCATGATTTTAAAAAAGGAAGGAATTCCAAAGTATTTGTAATCAAAAGAGGGCTTTGTGTATGATAGAGGTGAAGGCCACTGGTAGGGATGGGAAGTGCTTGCAAGGAAAATAGACAAGCACCTCACTTCCTGATTGGATATCCACTTACCCTAAGCCTAGGTAAACAGAAGGGATGGAGTCCGAGTGAAATGGGGGAGGGGTGTCAATGGGCTAGCCTCCATCCCTACTTGAAACCCCAAGGACTTAAGGATTAAGGATGCTTGAGTTTTAGGTAGGAATACCATAGAAGATAATTAAAGGTGTCCAGCAGTGGGAGGCTCTAGAGTGTACCATGGTGTCCAAGGCTGATGGGACGTGGGAAAGGTCTTGCAGGAGCCCATTTCCCATGTCAGGGATGATGCAGTGGATATAGATTCTCCCATGGGTCCCCTGAAGAACAAACACATACATCCGATAGGGAAGACAGACTGGGTACTTGTAACACCATAGCCATCAAGTGTAAAGAGAGGAGCATAGCAGTGTTATTAAGTAGTACCATTTAATTTCCCCTTCCTCCATCTTTCTTGCTAGACCACAACATCCCAAAGGATACACAGTGACCAAAAAAGAGGGAAAGACAAAGGATAGGTTGCTCTTTCTTTCTTAGCAATGCTCACTTCCTGGTTAAGGGCAAGTTGGAGGATATGTAGGGCTTTGAACTGTATGTTACATAAAACTCTTTAACTGAACTTGTATGCTTGGAAGAAACTAGAAAACAATAGTATCTATCCAATTGTAGGTAAGGATGAAAAGCAGCAATTCCACTGAATATGTTTGAAGCCATTTACTGGAGAAAAATTAAGATATTTTAGATCTATATTCTACTGAGTTCATGTTACTGAATAGACTGATTAAGAAAGGTGATAGCCCTGGCTGGTGTTGCTAAGTGGTTAGAGCATCAGTCCTCACACTGAAGGGTTTAATTCCTGGTCAAGAACACGTATCTGGGTTTCGGGTTCGTCCCCGCCCAGATCAAGGTGCGTGCCTGAGGCAACCAGTAGATGTGTGTCTCTCTCTCCATCTTTCCCTCCCTTCCACTCTCTCTGAAAAGCAATGGAAAAAAATATCAGGTAAGGATTTAAAAAAAAAGTGATAGATGAGCAGATAGATAGATGATAGATGCAGATGATAGACAAGTAGGTAGATAAATTTCTATTGGTCTATAATTTGAGGATAGAAATCATTCATCTTTTTTTAAGTTGCATAGCTTTTTATCTAGTCCAACTAGACAGGACTATAATTCTAGATTAATACAGATAAGGATCAGAGCTCAATATTCAAAGTTGTCCTTGAACGGTAATGGGAAAAGATGCTCCACTCTGCCAGCTTTATTTGGTTTAAACATTTAAGTCAACTGTGTATAAGCTTTGCCAGCCAGAGTATCCAGGTTTCTACAGAATTCAGGGTTGTTAACCTTGGGTAACAAAACCAGGAAAAACAAACCTCCAGGTGTCCTCTGGGTGCTGATCGTCCACGACATCCTCCAAATTCAGGAGACTGTATTGTACTATCTGGCCTCATGCACTGATTTTGAAGCTAAACTTAGGTTGTTCCATGTGTGTTAATTATACTTGAAATTTTTAACCCACAAAAGGAGATTATGAATAATAGTTCAGTTTGATGAGGTAACAGACTGCCTCTTCTGAGTTGCTTCTCAGGTCACTAAGCTGACTTGGTGAGAAGTCTGGGGCAATATAGAGTCTTTGTCATACCAGGCCCTGAGAGGGTGAGTGGCTCATCACTACATGGATAGACCTTGCCTTAGGTCATCATCAGCTCTTTGATGGAAGGTGAAAGGAGAAGCTTCACCACTGGGAACTCAGCAGAATATTTGTTCGAAGTGGTCAGTTATCTTCTGTGGTGTTCTCTCCCACCAACAACTCTAATATCCATGACAGTCCAAATGGGAGGGGTGCAGGCTAGCTGACTGAGACTCACAAAGCCTAAAAATCCTTCCTATTTTTGTTAATCTTCTGATTTCCATGAATGCAGATGGGAACAACTCTGAAAAGTGATTCAATACATGGAAAAGAATTGCTTTCTACATGGCCCATAGTATCCACCTGAAAGAGAGCAGTGAGCAAAGAACAAAGGCTATGATCTAGAATGGTGGTTCTTAAAATGTGGTCCTCAGACCAGTGGCATCAGCAACACCTTAGAAATTAAAAGAGATTCAAATTCTCGCCCTCCTACTCCCAGATATAATGAATCAGAAACTCTGAAGTGGGATCCAGAGATGTGTGCCTGAAGAGATTCTGCAGGTGATTCTGACACATGCTAAAGTTTGAAAGTCATGGAGCTATGGTGATGGCTATCAGCGTAGAGGCAGGGAGACTGTCCCCCAGATTATTCCATGAAGTCTCAATCAGCAACATATGAAATATGTCGGCAGATTGTATTTTCCAAAGATGGCTGGAACAATATCTCCCATCTCACGTGCCTTTCTTACAGTGACATTGACAATCTTCTTATCAGGAAAGTAGGTCTATGTCCCCTACCTTTGAGTCCAGATGGGTTTGTCTTTCAATGTTAACCAATAAAATACAGCAGTAGGGATCTCGCATGACTTCCAAAGCTCAGTCACAAAGGGAAATTCAACTTCTTGCTTGCTGGAATACTTGCTCTTAAAGACCTCAGACAACATGTTAGCAGTCTGAATATAGTCTAATAGATTTTATAGCTCTGGGCAACTAAAAATAGATATGCCTTCACATCTACAGCCTTCTAAACATTTTTTTTTACTCCACGATTAAAAGTTCATTTCTTTTAAAGTAATTATTTGGAAAATATTTTTATTTTAGAATGATAAACTATCTACTTTTATACTCAAGAAAACATTCATATTCATCTTTTTTAACCTCAGGCACAATCCTAAATATTTTTAAGGAATCCAATATAACTACTATTAATCTTAATAAATCAAAGACATGAAAAAGAAATCTCCTTCAGTCACTGACTTACATGTCAGCATGGTGTGAACAGTGGTTGGCAGCAGTAAGCATTACATGTAGACTCTTAAAATTAAAGTATGCTCCACAGAACACACAAAAATCTATACCACTTGTAACTACAGCAATATAAAATTCTATAATCACTTGAAATGTCAGTTTAACTTCAATGATGTGATAAAGCCCTTATAATATGCTGATGTATAAAATTTTACGTCAGTAAATAATTCCTTATACAAGAAAAAAAAAGTAAGCTTTCTTAGTCCCTGAGGCTTTTTGCTGTGAGGATGTTCACATGAGGCCATGAGAAGATATCACATGGAGATGCTCGGCCAGAGCCCAGTTGTTTTGACATCCTACTGTACAACATTCAGTCACCACCATTCGAGTGCAACTGCATGAGAGAACTTGAGCCAGATCTAGTCATCTAGCTCTTCCCAAATTTCTGACCAACATAAACTGTGAGATGATAAAATGGCTCGCATTTTAAGCTATTAATATTTATAAGTAGCTGACCAAAGGGTGTTTGGAGATCTAACCTCATTTTTTTCCAAAGTTTACCAGTCATCCTAATGTCATTTATGAAATAATCCACCTTTTTTGTTCACAGTTATTATATTAAATATTTTTATATTCTTGGGTCTATTTTTGGACTTTTCCCTCTATGCTATTGATCTGTGTCCTTTTTTCTGAGCAGTTTCTATATTATTTTAAATATAGATCTTTAATATGTTTTAGTAGTGAGTAAGACTATTCCCAACCTGAATTGCCTTTTTCAAGTCTCTAGCCTGCTGGCTGAATTTTAGAACTGTTTTCAAGGTCTAACAAATAAATAAAAGATCACTGAAATTTTATTTGAGTTTGTCTTAAATTGATAGATTAGCTTGTTTCACAGTATTAAGAGGTCCCAATAAACTTGATATATTTTCCACTTACTTAAGTTTTCTGCCATGTTATTCGGTAATGCTTGGCTTTATTTCTTCACATAGTCCTGAACATTTCTTGGTAAGTTTATTCTCAAGCATTTTCTATTTCTGTTACTAGTGCTATTAGGTTTTATTGGCACCACTCTAAATATACACACATTTTCAAATAGGCATATTGTAAGTGTATTTTCTGTTCAGGACTACCTTACTAAACTCTCTAAATAATCCCAACAGCTTTCAGCTTATTCTCACAAATAAAACAGACTGACTTGGTTTCTAAGTAGATAATCATATCTTCTGCAAATAATTATAATTTTGCTGCCTCCTTTCTCATGCTTCTTGTTCTATGTCCCATTTCTTGTCTTGTTACATTGGTTAAAGATTTCAGAAAAAATTAACCAATAGCTCTACATCTTGTAAATTTAAAAAACAGAAGTTCTGCCCTGCCAGGCGTGGCTCAGTGGTTGAGCATCAACCTAGGATCCAGGTGATGGGGGTTCAATTCCTGGTCAGGGCACATGCCCGGTTGCGGGCTCGATCAATGACTCTCTCATCATTGATGTTTCTATCTCTCTCTCCCTCTCCTTTCCTCTCTCTGAAATCAATAAAGATATATTTTAAAAAAACAACAGCAGAAGTTCTTATGTTTTTTGTGACCCTTACAGACAATTTTGTAGCAAGATAGTAAGAAGCTAGGAAAATTCCTGGGCAATTTTGGAATAGGGAAACTGAGACAAGAAAATTAAACAAGACCAAACAAGTTGAACAACTTACAGCCAGCTAGTGAATGGCAAGACCTTATCTTCCCTAACCAAGGACACTTGAGAGCAAATGATTTATACCTCTCCTCCCTAACCAGAGAATATATAACTTAAATCACCCTCATTGGGGAAACAGAAGACAGAGGCCCAGTTAATGCCATTTGTGCCAGCCAAACCCAAGGATAGATGAAGTCAAGGGAACAAATAATGAAAACCCCAATAAAGTGAAACAGACCCAAAATAAAAGTAAAATAGTAAAGCAGACCAAAGAATAATCCCAAATCCCCCCATATACTCATTTTGATGAATCGGCATATTAAAAATGTAACTGAAACTCTCCCCTAAGATTCTCACCTGCAGGAAAGAGATAAAACCCTCAAAACAAATGATATCAGTGAGGGTTCATTCTATAGCATGTCCATGCCCTTTGTCCAGCATGAACTTTTTATTTCCTTCTAAATTCTAAGGGTCTCCGTGAGACTTGCAACCAGGGGAACACCAAGCATTGGCAGCTTGTCCAGGGCTTACCGCCTGATCCTGTTTCCAAGGCACCCTTTTCCTCTGACTTCCCAGTGAGCTAACAGCAGCCCTGTCTTGCTTCATTTCTTTCCTATAACATTTCTAGAGTCAAAGCAGAGCACCACATAGGTTCTCTCTTGTTGCTTCTTTTGTTTCACTGTCCTCAGCTTTAAGAAAAACAGTCTCAAAATTACCTGGATTTGTATTGTGAAATCTTTCCTACATGAAGTCAAGAACCCACACATTATAGGCCAACCTGAGGCAGGCCCACTTCAGGGGGCCCCTGTCCAGTAATAATCTTACCCATAGCCAGCTTTCACAGTAAAGAAAGGCAACAAGAAGGCCCACATCAAAAATACCCAGTAAAACTCCTTGGTGGAAGAGAAAGCAGATATAAAAAAGTGTACCAATTAGAGTCACACTGATATAGAAAATTAGATAGAAAGCCATGTGCATAAATGACTATAGTATAGGACTCCATGTTAAATGTCATCGAAGAAATTCAAGCAAAATGCTGTGAGAAGAAAGGAGAAATAATTTCTGACTAAGGGAAATGGGAGTGACCTTTGAGTGGGATTTTGAAGTATGGGTAAGATTTCAACCTCTGAAGACAATACAGAAGGTTAACAAAGATGGAAAGAAACAAGACATATTTGGAGAGCAGCGAGTAGCCTGGTTTGAATAGAGTGGAAAATGATGAGAGAGAAAAATGGAAGAAAACCCTAGAGAGTGCAGGGATGTCAGGCTAACAACAATAACAAGAGTAATTAACATGAAATGGGCACTTATCAAGTGCCAGGCACTGTCTCAAGTGCTTCATTTGTATTAATTCTGAAACACAGCTACAAGCTTAGACAATACATTTTAGGTTATAGACATCTATGTCAATTTTTCAGCAGGAAAATGACATAACCAAAGCAAACTTTAAGAAGTATAACTTGATAACAACTTTCAGGATTGAAAAAGGGAGAATCTGGAGGCTGCAGAGACATTTAAGAGACTTGCTAAAAGATGCAATCCAAGTCGTATAAGGCTTCCACTCTATAGCCTCCAGCCACATTTTGCACTCCCCCACCACACCTCCTTTCCCTAACCACCCACCCTAAACTGATCTGCAAACATGTGGTGCCCTTTCAAACGCCCATGCCTTTTTACATCCCATTTATTACCTGTGCCTGGAAGGCCCACTCCACACTTCTCCTTTCCTTTGTGAATCTTAACCTATTCCAGGTTAGTTATTCCTTCATCTCTGCAAATGGCACTTTTTCATGATAAGGATATTTACCATGTTGTACTTTAATTAAAATGCTCAAAGACATTCTTGCCCATACTTTGTGCGAAGGGCCTGTGTACTATCTATCTCTCTCTCTCCAGCATCAAACACAGCATCTCAGCAGGTGCCCATGGAACACACAAAATCAGTGCCAAGGTAGCCAAAGGACCATGGATTATCAACAAAGACCTGAGACTGACTGCCATGAATTTGTAGCGCACAAAAACAAAGCAGTTTTGTGATGCTAGCAATGTTCAGGGCCCCAGTAACAGAGGACCATCACTATCTTGTTTTTGGCTAATGTTTCTCTTCCCTCCTACTAGCAATAAGCCTATCACACAGACCAGTGCTGGGCATGTGACGCAAGCTGAGCCAATCATAGTACCTTACTCACAGTCACAGTGACTGGTTCAAGGCAGGCAGGTCACATAATCCAGGCTGAGCCAACTGGGATTCTTTTTTGAAAATGACTCACATATAGCTGATGGGAAATATTCTTGGTGTTAAAGGTTAAAAAAATATAAATCATTACAATGTGAGTTTCATGTGAACAAGGGAATTTAATGTCTTATTTATAGCAATGAGCACAAAATGAGCACTCAAAAAATATATGTTAGATGAATGAGTCCAGAGCTTCCAGCACCTATATTCTCAGACACAGTTGGAATTTTGGCTACTGGCAAATAAGTCTTAATAGAGAAGTCAGTGTACAAGCTGTATTACATTAGTATAATCTTTACCAAAATATTCCCCCAAAAATGTGTATGTATGTATGTGTGTGTGTGTTTGTATGTGTGTGTGTGTGTGTGTGTATATATATATATATATATATATATATATAAAACCATTGCTATCTATTACCATAACATTTTAACAAGCAGAAATTAGGAAGGAGTAATCTTAGAATAAAGGACCATTCTCTATATTTAATTCATTTGACTTTATAATGAATTCACTTCATTGTAATTGATTCTCTTATTTCTGTGCTATCTGGTGAAACTTAGGTTAGATCTGAGCTAATTCATGGAACTAAGGAATTAGGGCTACAGTGAGTTAAGTAGTGGCTCTCAATATGCTATGCCTAAAGTCTTAGCCCCCAGTACCTGTGACTGTGACCTTATCTGGAAAAGGGGTCTTTGTAGACATAATTATATTAAGAGCCTCAAGAGGAGGTCATCCTATATCCTTAATCCTCATAAGAAAAAGACATGGGGATATTTGAGACAAAGATGGGAAGGTTGTATGAAGACAGAGCCAGAGAATGGAGATCTACAGCTAAAAACCAAGGAACACCAAGGATTGCCAGTGGCTGCCAGAAACTAGGAGAGAGGCATGGAATCCCCTAGACAATGCAGAAGGAACAAGCCCTGCCTATACCTTTATTTCAGACTTCTGGCTTCCAAAACTATGAGAAAATAAGTCTCTGTTATCTTGAACCATCCAGTTAGTGGTAATTTGTTAAGTCAGCCCTAGGAAACTAATACAGGGAGTTTTTAAAATTTGAGATTGACAAAAGTGGCATTATGAAAATGCAAGAAAACAGAGGAATCTGTAGTCTAAAAAAGGCCATCATATTTGGTATTTTATACTAGAAGACAGTATCAAAGTGATTGATAGCACTCCCAACTTTACGTTTCCTTTAGTTGAGAATTGATAATGATATATAGCCATATAAGCTATATTTTAGTCAAGCTTGTTTGACCAAATTTATACCTGATCCAGAAGCCACAATGATAAAATTTTCCATTATTTGCTTTTAAAATCTCATTGACGTAAAATCGTTATCTTATAGAAAGTAGCTTCGCTGTTTTTTTCTGTACCTATATAGCCTATAGCTCACAATGGCAGTATTTGAATAGATATGTAATATCATTTTATAACTGATTATGTATGAATGAAAGTAAAATTCAAGGCTACTGATGTAGGAGGGCTACTTTTTTGTGCCATTGCCAAACCATGAACTGAGCTACATCATGGCTCATGAGAATAGACACATTCTTTGTTGTAAACAAAGGAAATTAAAACTGATTTTGAAGTTTATTTTAATAATATGCAGAAACAAAATAAGTAATGAGTAGACCTGACTCTGGTTTTCTGTAAGATCAGTCCAATATTTTGTCCTAACATTTTGCCATCAGACATAGTAAAAAAGTTGAGTTGTTTTTCTGCAATCTGACATTTAAGCTTATGTTTTTAAAATTTTTATGTTTCTCATGTTTCTACTTCATTATATTGTGCAACGAAAGCATCTCTGTTTCACTTAGCATTCTGTTGAATCTGCAGAGAACTTGCTACTTTAAATGTATATGCACTGTTCTCTGAGCATAAAAATCAGCCATTAAATTGGAATGATGGAGCAGCGATTTCTGGCTTTTATAGAGATTAACAAGGCTCACTTCCTCCTTCAGAGACCATCTAACTGACATGCTGTACATTGATGATCAAATAAGAGATTGATAGATGCAAGAAACCCTCACGTCTTGTCAGACATCCATTGGATTTTTCCAAATGCAGTAAATGATCTTTGGCTTTTTAAAAGCTGTTGAGGAATGCTGCATCCCATTAATTACTAAAGGCACTAGGGAAAGTCCTTAACCAAGATGTGAATGGATAGTTATTTAGGAAACCAAAGGCTAGAAAGAGAGCTATTTAGTATTAATGAGGTTACAGAGTAATTTGATTCATTATGGCTACTAGCTGATATTGAATGGAACAATCAAAGTTCATTACCAGGCCTGACTTTCTCAGTGGGAAACAGTAGATTTACAGTGCATATGACTACCTCACCTACACCTTCATTTGAGCACTTTTTAAAAATGCTTCTTATCAGTAAACATTACCCTCTCTATTTCCTCTTCTTAAGGTAGCAATGCACACCAAAAGACATTCCAAAAGAAATCATTTATGTTACATATAATGAAATCTGAAAACTGTAATTGCTCATCTGACCGATTCCCTTAATACAATCTCACTTAAAAAAAACTACCATTACCTTAAAGTCTTTTCAATGACAAAATGCAAAAAAAAAAAACAAACACACAAAAACCATCAAGTTAGGTTGCTGTTTACTTTCCATGGCCCATACCATTAAAATGAAATGCCAAGAATTCAATTTATGTAAATTTTTCAGTTAAATTATTTATAATGGGAAATTCTCTCACCTTTCTGAAGTGAAATAAATGCAAATTTAATTCATTAGATGACTACACTGGCATAAAACCTTAGAGGAAATGTAAATGGAAATTGAAAATATAGAAATGATATTTGTTTTGGTGACACAACAAATCAATCAGCATAAATTGTCAAGCTTACAAAATATTACAAAATGTATTCTGCATTGTCCATTGCAAGGCATGCATTTCTATTTAAAACACATCTTTCACAGGGGAATGAGAATAGTAGGAATTGTAGGTTCAGGCTGCTCTGAATGCCATGAACCTTGCAGCATGACATGTCCCCACCTCTCAGGAGAGACCTTAATGAAGACACTAATGAAGACAGAAGACCTAGCTTTTATCCTGGACTCTACCTGACAGTTCTATGACTTTGACTAAGTTATGTGACCTCTCTGAGCATCAGGCCCCTCATCTGTATTAAATGGAGTTTAAACAGTGGACATATAAAGTACTAGTCATTCCCTTAACATGAGGATTTTATAAGAATCAAATGAAATAATGAATTGGGATTGAAAATGCTTCATAAATTATAAAACACTACAGAGCTAGCATGCCTTAGTAGGCACAGTCCCAGATGCCAGCCTAGAAGTGTCACAGAATCAAGTACAAAATCTACCCAGGCAGTCTTTCCCTGGCTGTCCCTAGTCACTGGATTTCTGGGAAGTAGGAAGCCTACTGCTATTTGTAGAGCATCTACTATCTAGACCTTTATATAGCTAATTTAATCCCCATGACAATTCAAAGAGATAAGTCTTGCTATCCACATCTTACAAATGAGGAAAGAGGCTCATATGGATTAACTTGCCTAATTTCACCTGGTAATAACAGCAGAGATGAGATCCAAACGCAACTATGTCTTGCTCCCATGCCCAAATATTTTTCCCACTTAACCTATAGCCCACCTGAATTTCTCTCCTTCTAAGGTGCAACTGGAGTGGAAGATTCAGAAGTGAAAGCACAACCACAATCCTCTTCCATGTTCCAAGGTACCTGCTTAGCTTCCAGATTGTCAATCTCCACATGAACTCAGAGAGGCCCCAGAGAACTCAGGTGTCACTGCCACCATCCAAAAGAATTTCAGGCCACTGCTGTGCCAACATTTCGATCTTGTCTTTTTAAAACTCTTGCTGAAGATGCAAAGCAAGCTGCCTCATGAGCCCTCATTTACCTACAGCTTCTTGGACTCTGAGAATCTAGCTGAGGGACCTCAGACTGCACTATTGTCATGAATATTTGGAAAGCTCTGTTGAAGATGGACTAACCATTTGTGGAACAGGGTGGCAGAACAGTATATAGTGCACTTAGCAGCCGGGCTGTCCCAACCCTGTGCTTCCCATTACTAGCTCTATGACCTTTGGCAGTTACCAGATCTCTGTGAGCCTCGTGCTTCTCATATAAATATTAAAATAGCACCTCAGAGTGTTGGGAGATAAGTGAAGTCATGTACAGGAAGCACCTAACACTAAGAAGGCACTCAGCAAGTGAGAGTTTGGTGGGATTAAAAAGGGAAAAGACAGATCTTTCTCTCCACCGATGCCTACAAAGCTTTCAGAGATTCAAGACTATTGCCCCTATGAATTCAGAGCACCGGAGAGTATGTAAGAAGAAAGAAAAAATTGTATGTTAAGCCAGTGGTAGGATGAAGAGAAATTATCTGAGAGGAGAAAAAGAATAACTAAACACAATTTTAATCACAATTTAAATTTTATCTTATGGGATCTATCTATTTTTCTTCAAAAAAATGCCAGTACATTTAGCATTAGGTAAACATTGTGTGCCACTGATTTGTTCGTTCATTTTATATTTCAGACATGGAATGATTTTGTTTAAAATATTTTGTAAAAGAAAAAAAAACAACAGTTCAAATGTAAAACACTGAACAGTTTATTACAAAGTCACTAAAACCATATCATTAACTGTGCTTGTTGCTCAGCGATTGAGTGAGGCAGCACTTTAAAACATCTAAAACATCCAGAAAACCAAATTCATGACCTCAGAAAAAGCAATAATTGTTTTGCAAATTAAAATCCTTTTCCCCACTCCATCCAGTAACTTAATCTTCCGGCTGTAAATGTGGCTTGAGATGCCAGTAACCTGAAGGAGGAATCACGCATCATTTTGCCTTAGTGCCAGCAAAATATCTCCAGTTGACAGTTATTAATTTCTAGTCAAATTATCCTGGAATAGGGTCAGAGAGAGCTAATGGTTTTATTTTACATTCCAAGAAGTGTTGTGTTTCAGTATTTAGAATGCAGTGCTATGTAAAGAGAGCCCCAGAGGAAACCAGGAGACCTACATGCCCTCTCCAAAATGTATTACTCAGATTATTAAGTGTATTAACCCGTCCCCATTTCTCAGGCACTTTCTCACAACCTATATTAAAATTATCAAAACTGTTTATTTATTCTTGATTTGTACTGAGCGAAATGTACAAAAATTTAATTTATCTAAAAATACAAATGTCTGGTTACATATGAGTGACCAAGGATTAAAAAAGCTGTTATTGTTTTCATTCACTTTTGAATTTGTCTTTGACTTTGGAATTTTAGCATAGTAAATATGCAGTAAATATGCATGTAGAAATAAAGGAGATCTAAAGAGTATTAGCTATATAAAGGGGTTTTTTTCACCCTTAGTTTCCAGTTAGGTGGTCCATGTAATGTGAGTTATATCATGATAAAATTAATTGTTTTGTTCAGCTCACATGTAATCCTTTTAAATGGCTCAAAGAAATTTTTAAAAATTCCATTTTATGGTGTTGCATGCAAATAATGTCAACAATTCTGTTTTAGACTTTACAAAATTGTGCTGTCCATCCAGGTTCGTCATCCAGGCAAGTATTAGGAACAGATTGAAATTAATAGTTGCAGGTGTGATATAACCAGCAGCATGGTGAGGAGAAAGATTTAGACTCAGAAGATCTAGTATCCATGTTCTAGCTTTGTTGACGTGGCTTTGGGCAAGTCACTGCCTCTCTTTGAAATTCAGCTCCCTCTCTTCAAAAAGTCATTGAAAATAATACTGATTAATTAGGAAACAGTAACAAATTTATTGTGATGTTTAAGAAAAATGTCTAGGAAAGTGCCTTTGCTAACTGTAGTGTACCTTAAAGATATGTTACTTTTAACAGCTTTACTGAGATATAATTCACATGCCATATAATCCACCCATTTACAGTGTACAATTCAATGTTTTTTAGTACTGTCATAGGATTGTGCAACAATCACCCCAATTTAATTTGAAAATATCTTTGTCTCCCCTAAAAATAACCCCATATCCATTAACAGTCACCCTCAATGTCCCTGACACCTTCCATCTCCATCTTTAGGCAACCAAAAACCTAGTTGATTTCTCTATACGGAGATCTGCCTATTCTGGACATTTCATAAAAATGAAATCATATAATATGTAATGCTTTGTGACTGGCTTCTTTCACTGAGCATAATTTTAATAAGGTATACTATTTATATTATAGCAGGTATCAGTACTTGATTTCTTTTTTCAGGTAATGAACATTTGGGTTGTTTACATTTTTGGCTATTATGAATAATATAATGCTTCTATGAACATTCATGTACAAGATTTTGTGTGGATGTGTGTTTTTATTTCTCATGGGTAAATACCTTAGAGCATAACTGCTGGATTGTATAAATCTATGTTTAACATTGTGAGTAACTGCCAAACTGTTTTCCAAAGCAACTGTGCCATTTTACACTCACCAGCAATGTATAAGAATACCAATTCTTCCACATTTTCGCCAACGCTTGTTATTGTCGATCTTTTTTATTGTAATTACCCTAGTGGGTGTGAAGTGGTATGACATTGTGGTTTTGATTTACATTTTCCTAATGATTAGTAAGTTGAATATCTTTCATGTGCTTATTGATTATTTGTATAGCTTCCTGGGAGAAATGGGCTTATTTGCTGTTTTAATGAATTGTAAGAGATCTTTATATAGTCCAGCTACAAGTCCCTATCAGATATATGATTTACTACTATTCCCTCCCATTGTGTGGGCTGTCTTTTTGTGTTCTTACTGTTATCATTTGCACCACAATGTTTTAATTTTGATGAAGTTCAATTTATCTATTTTTATATTTTATTGCCTTTGGTATTGTACAAAAAAAGGCCTTGCTTAGCCCAGCTCATAAAGATTTACTCCTATGTCTTCTAAGAATTATATAGTTTTCACTCGTACATTTAGGGCTATGACTCCACTTTGAGTTAATTTTTGTTTACACTGTGAGGTAGGGATCCAACTTCATTGTTTTGTCAATTTAATATGTCCAATGCAATACATGTTCATTAGAGAAGAATCAGAAAATATATACAAGAAAAAGCAATAAAACGAAACAAAACAAAACGCCCACAATCTTATTTATTCCAGAAGAACTACTTTTACCATCTTGGTTTATATGCTCCCAAAACCTATTCTGTGTGTATTTTTATTTAACTTTTAATGGGATCACATAATACACATAGTTTTTAAGTAACTTTTTTCCTTTGATAATTGTAAACATATGTACATATCAGTTTCTTTAACTTGACTTTTCTGAACTTCAAGTCCCCCAGCTGTATAATAAGTAGTTGTGATGATGAAATGAAATAATGGTATAAAGACATTTTTAAGAACTTTTTTAATAGAGTGAATTAGTTTTCATTTTATTATTGTCCTTTTTATTGAAATGCTTTCTTCAAATACTCTATAAGACCTTTATCATGTTGCATTAGCAAATTAGTCACTTTTAAAATGCCTATGTCCCCTGAATTCTTCAAGAGTAGCTTTCTTGGGTCCCCAAAGGCTGTCATGGTTCCTGGCCCATATTAGTAATCAATAATTGTTGGAATTAATGTTTACTCTTATGACCTCTAAATATTTTTAGAAGTGGCCTACTGTTGTTCTTCTATCATTAAGTTAATATTATTAAATGTTTGATGCATATAGGTTTAAAATTATTATATCTTCCTGATATATTGACCCCCTTTATCATTATAAAATGTCCCTATTTATCTCTAGTAGCATTTTTTGCTTTGAAGCCTACTTTGTCTAATATTAGCATAGCCATTCCAGCTCTCTAATGGTTGCTCTTTACATGGTATATATTTTTCAGTCTGTTACATAAGTAAGTCCCCTCAACCAGAACTGTGGGGCTATTCACCGTTATGGTGTGCCTTTCTCCCTGGCAGAATCCCAATACCACTGCTTTGGAGCTGAGAGCGGCAGCCTCTGGTCTTCTCAGCTTGTCACTCCTTTACCATACGAGGAAGCTGGGAGGGGATGATTGAGGGCCCAGTATCCAAGCCTGCCACACCTGAGATAGAGTTTCCACCCTCTAATGGGAGCTGGATGTATTACTGGACAGCCCCCTGAGTTAGAGAGGGGCTGTCTTCCTCCTCGGCTTTTGTGAATCTCACAAGAAAGATTTCAGATGATTGACAGACAGCAACGTTGAAGCAAAGTAAGTGAATCTACTAAGAATACACTTGGCATAAAGCAAAAGTGGGCAACTCAGCTAGTCTGAGCTCCTGGCCTGGTAGAGGTTCAAGGATTTTATTCCTTTTCCCCCTATAGGTTTCAAAGCTTCCCTGCTGGATAATTTGGGTAGCAGACTAGATTTCAAAGTAACCTTCTGCATTGTTGTGGCTTATCTCAGAATGTTTGTACATAGAACTGGTCATCTTGTTTGGCAAGTCCTAAGGCAACTAACTTCTTTGTTTAGTGGGTAAGATAAAACTTCCCCTTCTTTTCCTCAACCCCCTTTCCTGCCCTAACATCCCCCAAGTGACCATCTAAATGCTTTGGGGTTTTGCTGTTTGTCACCCAGACTTTATCTGTCCTTAGGTTTAGCTGACACGATTGACATTAATTGGGCCTTTGTTCTCTATTTTCCCAAGCCAAGGTAATTTAAGCTATGTATTCTCTGGTTAGAGAGGAGAGGTATAAACCATTTGCTCTCAAGTGCCCTTGGTTGGGGAAGATAAATTCTTGCAATTCACAAGCTGGCTTCAAACTGCCCAAACTGTTTGGCCTTGTTTAATTTTCTTGTCTCGGTTTCCCCAATTCCACTTGCCCAGGAATTTTCCTTGTTTCTTACTATCCTGCCATGGATGGGGTAAGGGTATTGCCTACCTGGAATAGAGCTAGGGCTGGTGGGGAGGGAGGAGTAACAAATACTGGCAGCCTACCCCTCCTGGGATAAAATTGTAGCTTCAGACTGGGAGCTGGGGAAAAAGGGAGCGCCCATCTCCTTGGACACACCTGCCCAAAATAGAGAATACCAAGTAGATTTTCAAAACATGGGAGTGGTGGCAGAGCAGGTAGTGGCTGAAATACCAGGCTCCTGCTATTTTTACCAATATTTAGTAGATTTTCGTGAATGTATGCTTCTCCATTTGCTATATACCCTGAGAACAATTTCCAGAGATTTTAAATAATTATTTTTATAATTTTCATCAGTTATATTGCTGCTTAGGGTCCACTTATCTCCTTACTCTGCCATCCTCATTATTATTATTTTTTAAGTGTTACTGAAATTTCTAACAGTGGAAACTTTCACAGCAAAAAGCATTACAGGCTCAGAAGCAATCCCTTAGAAGATTTCAAAACTCTTGTTTATAAGGCAGGAGTTGAAAAGAAAAAAAAAAAGGAGCCTAGAGGCAAAGGCCTAAGGGTGCTGATGCCTTCAGGCAGGTATCAAAAGAGAAGTGAAGTTTTTAAGAATAACAAGAAGAGTTTCAGATTGTGCTGATAATGTTGTCAGGACAGTTATGGTTGCAAGTTGACCAGGGGTAGGACTGCTCTCAGATCGGTTTCTGAGGTGGACCTTCAAGTTCACTGAGGAGTAAATAGCAGCCAAAAACATTGTTTGCTTTTTTTGCTTTTTTTTTAGCGAAACCAAATTAAAATAAAATCTAAGACTACTTTGTATTGTGATATAACCAATAGACCTTGGTGCTTACCCTCGGCCTAGTCCCTGGGGAAAGGATAAGTTTTTAGAGGGAAGAGGAGAGGAAAATGGAGGAGAGCAAGAAAGGAGGGTGCTGAGTTGGTAGGCAAAGCTGTCTCTTGAAGCAACAAGGAGAGGGAGGGTTCCTGTTTCCATAGAATTTATCTGACATTCAAAGTCCCCTTTAAGTGGGAGGGGACAAATGCCATGGGGGTGGGGACTGGTAGGCATGTGGCACCAAAGGACAGGCATCAATTATCTGGTCAGCCAGCTGCTAAGTTTTAGTAATGTCATTAACTTTAGAATAAAGCAATATTTCCATTGAAATTTTTTGCTCTATTTAGGTTATGGTGAGATTTAGATATTGAATTGGTTTTCTAGGGCAGCCATAACAAAATACCACCAACTGGGTGGCTTAAACAACAGAAATGTATCCTCTCATAGTTCTGGAAGCTATAAGTCCAAGATTAAAGTGTTGGCAGGTTTAGTTTCTCCTGAGGCCTTTCTCCTTGGCTTGCAGATGGCCACCTCCTTACTATGTCTTCCAATGACCTTTCCTCTGTGTGTGAATAACCTGGTATCTCACACTCTTCTTATAATGACAGTAGTAATAGTGGATTAGGGCCCCCTATCCTTATGACCTCAGTTAACTGTAAATACCTCTTTAAAGATCTTATCTCAAAATAGAGTCACATTGGGGGTTAATCCTTTCATATATGAATTTGGGGACACAACTCAATTTATAATAGGTATTATGTATACAAATGTCAGGAAAAATTGTTAATAACTTTGGAAAAATAAAAAACTAGAGGAAAGAAATTGGTGTTCTGCCTAGCTCAATCATTAAGGTTATCTCCACCTTTGGTTGTCTTTGACTAGCCTATTTAGAAAACTTATAGTAATGAAAACGATTATTCTCTGTAGTTATGCAAATGATTCCTCTTTGTACAAATGCAGGTAGATTTTGTCCAAAAGAGAATATAAATCTCTGTAAGTTAAATTCTCCTTTTAACTAATTGTGACATCTACTGGTTCCTCATTAATTAATGAATTAAATAAAATCTTTGACACATGTTCATTTTATAGTTGTATGAAAATCATGATTTTACCTTTTAACAAATATGATCTTTTCACACAAATATTGAGGGTTATTTGGACAATATTATTGCTGCTGCCCTGATTTTTCTGTATTTCATTGGTTTTTCCTCTCTTTTCTACCTTTTCTTTTCTCTGCACTGAACTTAATCTCCAGGGTTAGAAATGGATATTAGCAGGTACATCGAACAGAGATGATGGACAAGAAAACAATGGAAGCTACCATCAGAATTCTGTCACATTTCAATAAGGAGCCATGTTACTGAGAAGAATGTCACTGAAGCTTTTAATGTCACAGACCAATGGTATACACAGCCATATAATAGGTATACTATGCTATCAGAAAAAAAGGTATGTATATATTTAAATTTATTTTCTAGAATCTTTGTTGTTCTACTATTTCAAAGTTAATGTTTAAATATTAAGATTAAAATTTTAAATAGTTAAGATATTTTAAGTAACTAGAAAAAGTTCAAAAAATATTTAATTTGCAGTTATTACAAATTTCTCAACCAGTCTTAAATAATGCCATATTATTTTTATTCTTTTCAAACCTCAAAAGTGTCTATACTTTGGTCTTGAAACATTTTTTTCTTGATTTCCTTAGCCAACAATTCAGTGATCATGAGCATTCAAGCAACATGAAGGATTTAATCAACACTTGCATAAATGCATCAGAAAGCTCTGTGTAAGCAGAGATAACTTTAAGCAAATATGTACTATTCTTATAAGCCATTTGTTTGGAAGTGGGTTAGTTCCAGGATATAGTGTAAAATAGTTTTAACCTTACATGACAGCAACTTACCTCCATCTCTTACCAAGGTGAACCTATACCCAACATATCTTGACATAACAGATGTGTTTGCCACTATTTTAATGTGGCATGAATCTTTAGGAAAGGAAATAAGATAGACAGAGTAAGCAACCTTAAAACATTAGATTATCCAAAGTCATCTTTATTCTTTTCCAACAGTAAAAACAAATTAATTTGCTTTCTTGCCTTGGCATTTATGAATGCTAATTTAATCACGTAAATTTAGCCTTCTTGTGAGAGAATTTGAAACCACATTGTGAGCATGACTTTCACATAAGGTTTGTTCCTTTTTCCTGAATTAGAAAGTAAAATTAAAAAAAAAAAAAATCTATGCTTGTATTAGACCCTAGGCAAAATCTGCAGAGCCCTGCCATCTCCCGTTAAGTTGATTTGGGGCTCTGGGGAACCATGTCACCATCTGGACTGGAGTGCATATGGTCAGAGGGAGGCCTGGGAGAGTGTCCTCAAAAAGACCCCAGCTGGCTGAGCAGCCACCTGTTACCAAGATGAGCGAGGGCACAATATAGCGTATTCATCATAATCCATCTGTTTCTAGTCTCTGAATATTCAATTTTGTCATGGCAGGGTACAACTGACAACAGGATAGGACTGACTCAGAGAGGACAAGACTACAGATCCAGAGAAACAGAAGACATCTACAAGTTACTCATGATGAGAGATAAACAAGGAGGCTGGTTTGAGAAGGTCGAGGGAGGCAGAACTGGTGAGCTTGGAAAAGCAGAAAGCCCAGGAGCTCAGAGAAGTCTTAAGAGCAGCATTGGTGAGCTGTGCTGGGGACTCAAATCCTAGGCAGCGTGGGTTGTTTTAATGGCCTACTGAAAACAAGTGTCTCTGAATCCAGAGACATTGACTGTGGCTCCAAAATAGACAGATACTTATAGGTTAACTCAATTCCTGATTAAAGCAAAGATACAGAATTTAGGATGAATATATAGACTCAATGGCAAATAATAATAATAATCCACAATAGCCAATACTGACACAGAACTTAATAAGTACTTGGCAAATATTAACTAATTCAGTCTTCACCACAACTCTGTGAGGTAGATGCTATTATTACTCCCTATGTGGAGATGAGAAAAATTAGATGCAGAGGATTTTAGTAACTTGCCCAAATCATGTAAATGGTAGAACCGGATGCGACCCCAGCAGTCTGTAGTCTTCACCACCACTGTGTGCCATTCTCAGTCCCTTTCAGCTTCCCATCTTATTTTATTATTTTATACTTCCCTTCCCTTATTCTACCCCTTCACTCTGATTTTCCCTTTCTATATATCATGAATATCAAGTTGGCTATTTATGGTGGAACCTGAGCGATTGATAGCAAATATATGGAACTTACTCTGATCCTCCTACTGCCAATCACTTGAGCTGAAACAAAGAAGGATTCTTGTTTTTTGGCTGCAGAGGTTTGGCTTTTGAGTGCCTGATCTGTGTGAAGGATGTGAGAAAGGTGTGTCTCTGTGTGTGTGTGTGTGTGTGTGTGTGTGTGTGTGTGTGTGTGTGTGTGTGTGTGTAATTGGCAGGGAGTAGGATCTTGAAGGTAGGGATTAAAATACAGCTGAAGGCTGAAGGTGGAAACTGGCAAGGTTGTGTTCAGGAGGAACTCACTGAGACCTGTGGTTTATACAGGCTGAGTGGAGCCCAAGTGATCAAACGTGGAATAGCTGGGGAAAGGGCAACAGAAGGCTCTGAGACACTCAGCACAGCATCAGTAAGTGACAGTGGTGAGATGTTCCCTCCTGTGACTCACAGGGAGCAGACATCAAAGAGACAAAAGCAGATTAATGGCTTTGTTCTTCAGATCTCCTGAGAACTCTCCCAGAGATGCCTAGAAATAAACAGGGGAGGTTTTGAATGGCAGCAGGAGAAAGTTGAAGAATCGCAGTTGTGCAGGTAAACAACACCAAGCAGCAAAATGTAGGTGTTTATGTTAACATGACCTCCTTGTTTGCAGAGGCTGGTGAGCCCAGGACATCCTAGCTTGCTGCATGCATAGGATTAGGAAAGAGCAAGAGCAATGCAGTAGAAACAAGCCCTTCGATCATGTGAAGCACAGCTACTGTTTTATTTTTCTAATAAAGGGCAACACATTTTTCCAGGATAGTTTCTAATCTACAAGGCCTTTCCTCTTGAGGTTTTATTTTTGTAATCATTTTTTAGAAATTGAATTTTAAAGTGAATATTAAAGTGTTTGTCCCTTTGTTATGGACTCTGTCTCACAGTGTGCAAATGTCTGTGCATTTCTCACGCTAGCGCTGACATTTGGCGCTCAAACTTGTCCCTCTAGACGTGGTTCAGTTCAAGTCCTAAGAAAATTAACTGTGACCTTTTAACTATCTCACTGAGACTGTGCTTTCTTAGTTTGCCTAAAGTCAGATTCCAAGAGCCAGGAGACATGAGGGGTAAAAAACAGAATAAGCACTTTTGCTCTAAGCTAATGTGCCTGGACCATTGTAATAGCCCTGCTGTCTCCTATTTTCTAGTTTGTACATATCTGTTTCGGTCATCAGCTCTAGCAGAAAATCGTATGGGGGAAACAGCCTTCTAAAAATGCTCAAAAGGATGAAGTATGAGCAGATGTCCAAGAGAAAGATAAAATAACATTGCGAGTAAAATGTAGAGATTTATTGGCACACTTTAGCAAGCTGTAATAGAAAATGTTGGGGACCTTAGAGTACAACACTAAAAGAGAAAAGGTAAAAAGTCATATTTTTATCCCATTGTATTCAATAAATCATGTCATTCCACTTGCTTTCAAGAAGTTTGTTCCCTTACTGCGAGTTGTCCTTAGTTGTCAAGTCCTATTCATTATATGCAAAGTACTTTCTCCTATATATTTTATTATATGTAGATAAATATATTACATATAAGAAGCATGTAGGTATTAACATATAGCATATTATTCTTTATTTTAAAATAAATATATTAAAAATAATATTATTATGTTTACTTCTTTTTTAAAATTATCACTTTGGAACAGTAATAGAATAATTCCATGGGAAAGGAATAATATTAAAACATAGTTCATGTTCTTCTATTTTAAAAAATTGAGGATATGTTTGGTGTTAAAAAAGATCAACTCTTTCTACACATGCTGCTAGGATAAGATGTAGAATATCATTTACCTACTAATGGGAATTAAATTAGAAAGTATGCATTGAGCACCTACTATGACTTAGGCACTCTGAGTATAGAAGTCTAGCACTCAAGTCAGAGATAGAGGTGGCAGTTTTCTCCATATAGATACTATTCATTTTTTTATTGTTTTCTTGTCGGCAGTATTACTGATGTCCCCTATTTCCCCCCACCTTTGCTCCCCTCCACCCAGCCCCTACCCCACCCCTGGCCTTCACCACATTATTGCCTGTGTCCCTGGGCTGTGCATATGTGCATAGATGTCCTTTAGTTATACTCTTTAAAGTCAAAACAATGGGTGAACTTACCCAGAGGAAAAGTAATATAAAAAAGATAGGCAAGGACAGAGCCTTGGAGTACTCCAATATTTAGAAGAAAAGAAGAAGGTGAGAAGCTATCGAAGGAAACTAAAGAGAAAAAAAAAAAAAAAAACAGGCAATGAAGAAAAATAAAAAAACAGGAAAGTGTACTGCAAAGGAAGGCAAGGAAAAAGTGTTTCATGAAGGAGAAATTAGCCAACTGATTCATATGCTCCTGAGAGGTTAAGCGAGATGGGTGGGCGTTAACTATTTTAGTCTATAAGATGAAAGTCACCGTGTGAAATGAAACCACTGGGGTGAGAGGGTTCGCTTTGCTTAAGAGTAGAGCTCTAGGCCCACCTGTAACTGGAGAAAGACGACGACAAGGACAAGAGGAGATATAGGTAAAGTTGTCATTTAAGGAGAGTTAAACAGAAGATATAGATTAAACTGAAGGTGTAGATTATGAGAGATATTCAGAAGGAAGTGGTATATTCAGAACTGCGTGTTAAATTGGCTCTGCCAAAACAGAACTGGAGACAGGGAATTGTCTGTGCAGGAGATGGCAATGGCTTCAAGTAGCGAATAGTCAGAGTTTTTACGGGAAGTGGATGGCACACTCACATTGAGATAACTCTAGGAGGGTTTATTTAAAAAGAAACACAATCTGAGTGGGGATAAGGAACCACAACGGATAGTGCAGAAATCTAGAACTAAAAGCTGTAAAGCTAAAACCAACCTCCCCCTTAGGCTCAAAGGAAGAAGAGAAGGTAGGGCAGCAAAATTCAAAAAGGGAGCTGGGGAAAACAGACTGCCTGGAAAAGACCCTCTTCCCACAGGAGAGACAGGGGCATATTTGACTTCTTAATTATATTGATTATTCTTACAAAAAAATCAAAAGAAGTTTTGTTGAGCATTTACATGTGCCAGAGATTGTATTAAATTTACATTATTTAAACTTCTCATCAACTCTACGATATGGATACTCCCTGAGGAAACCAAGGAGCTAACTACTGTGACCCCACTCTCCTTCCTCCTCAGAATTGTCAAGGCTCCCCATTGGCCACAACCACAGTTAACAGAGGGCAAGGTATTGCACTGAGAGAAAGAGAGGAGTCTTAGCAGCAAAGAAACAAGCAGATCCTGGGCACATCCAAGGCCTAGGCCTACCATAGAGATAAAGGCAAATTAAAATCCCAATCTGATTTCAGCCCTCTCACCAAGCAACCGTCATGATGAACTGGCTTCCCGTATATGTTGCTTGCAGGAGGCAGCACTCTTAGGCCAATGCAAATATCTGCTCCACTTAGCATTTTATATTCTCACTCAAAATTAATGACAATGTTCTGGGGTTATTAAAAAGGGAAACTATAAACTGTTGGTAATTTCCTAGTAAAGATACATAATAGCTTGCACAGTTTTATGATTCTAACAACACAAGTGATAGGATGTAGCTGCAATATAAGCAAAGGCAAAAACTAGAGGAAGTTCAAATTAGTTGTCAATATTTCAAAAAACAGAAGACATGGTAACAGCAGGGCAAGATTGCTGCGTGCCAATGATCGGTTGGAGCTGAGTGGTGCTTCCCCCTTTAATGGTGCCTGCTGATCCCAGCTTACTCCTATCCTAGCACACACCACTTCGTTAGACTATCTGACTCCTACAAGTACCTGAGGGGCTCCCTCTTGTACTCAGAGGGCCTGGAGCCTAGAGGGGTTCCAGAGTCATCTTTTGTGTTTCCAAACCCGCTCCTGCTAGAGACAGTGCACAGAATTAACCAGGAGTGTACCAGAGTTGGGCTAACCTAGGGGAGACTCTAACTTCAAAAACTTAGCCAAAAATATTGCTCTCTCCTTATTTCACTGTCTTCCTTTATTTTTTTAATTTTCCTCTGCTCCCTTAAAATCATTTTCTAAAAGCACCTATTGTAAGCTTCTGGGTTTGTATTTTTTTAACTTTTTAATTGAATTTATTGGGGTGACATTGGTTAATAAAATTTTCTAGGTTTCAGGTATACAGCTCTATCATTCATTGTCTGTGTGTTGTACTGTGTGTTCACCACCCCAAGTCAAGTCTCCTTTCATCACCATTTATTCCCCCCTTTATCTCCTACCTCCCCCCACCCCTTTCTGCATTTGGATTTTAAACAATTCTTTTTGTTTTTGTTTACAGCTGTAGCATTTTCCTTTTCTCCTGTAACTATTTTCATTTCACTGACTAGGTTCCATGAGCTTTGCTTGCTGCTCCAGCAGCATCTCTTTTCATTCTTCCACGGCTCCATTCCCACACTGACCTCCTCCACAGTACATCAGAGAGACAGAGACAGAGACAGAGACAGAGAGAGAATATCTCTAATACAGTTCGTGGCCTATAATTTTCCATAATTTTACCCCTAGAAGTTTGGACATGCTGCTATCCCTGCTAAGAAGCCTTCCTTTATCCCTCGTCTACTCCAAACTCCCTGCTGATGCTCAGTTTAGTTTACATCCCCTCCTAAATGCTTTTCTGAGCCCCATGCCCCCAAGGTTGGCGTAGGTGCCCTGCCTTGGTGAGCTCATAAATAGCTTATGCAATTAGCCCTGTATTATAAGCATTTGTTTATCTTTTTTTTTTTTTTTGGTCTTCTCCACTACACAACCAGACTCTTACAAGCAGGACAAGCCACACTGTGACTGAATTAATCAATACCTGAAGCTTAATCTGGCTGCCAATTTGAACAACTATCTTCACTGTTGTACTAGGTATTAACACAACCCAGACTCTAAAAGCGATTTCACCGTTTTATCTTCCTTCCATTCCCTGTACTTCCAGATCCCATCCCCAAAGCAAACTTTCTAATTACCATTTTTTAAGTTTTTCCGGATAGACAATACCTTCCACTTAGGCTCAGGGAATGCATTTTCTGATTTCATAATAAATGATACAAGCCATTATCACAAATGATGCTTCCGTAGGAAATGTAACTCAAAATGAGAGCCAGTTTTCTCGGACAGCAGGTGTTCGTTCTAACACTCATTTGTTCACAGCTTACTAAATGGAGCCCTCTTATGACCGAGTTAAAGCTCCTTAAATATACTGGGCTTTCAACAACTACTGCACAGTCTGCCCTCCTCGCTTTCTCTTCTACCCCACTTTCCCTCTTCTTAACACCTACACAAATCCACGAGCAATCTTTACTACACAACCTGTTCAGCTTTCAATTACAAGAGATGTCAGCCTAATGGATTGCAGGGGGTAACGCTGTTCCTATTCCATTCAAGGAACACAGTCAATAGGAAATAAATCTCCATCCATCAATAGGCTAGAAATCAGAGGGCTGCTCGGGCCACTCTGCTGCTTACCTAGGAATACCTGGGAGCTCAGTAAACTGCTCAGTGGTGCCCTGTACTCAGGGGAGAGGCAGATGCCTCCTCATTGAAAGAGACTAGACAGACATGTGCACATAACCACTGAAGGAACTATAGAAGCTCAGACTTGATTTCACCACAACTGACCACATTTAGCAAAAGACCCCAAAGGAAAAGAACTCTTGAACAGGCTAGCCCTTTGGAATTTACATTCACGGTAGGATGTGACCGCCAAAATGGTGCGAGCGTCCTAATCGGAACGCACGGTGTTCGGAGGACAGAACGATCTTCCCATAGTCCAAGAATTAAATGGCAGCCCCCAACCACTGAATGAACTACGAGCGGAGTAATTTAATTGAACTGCCTGCCTCTTGAAGGCTTCTTTCAGTTCTACTGTGTCATGTCCTTATCTTCCTAAAAGCCGCTTTTATCATGTCTCCTGTTTAAACCACCTTGGTGGCTCCTTAATAGTTGCAGGTGTTTGTGGGCACAAATATCACCCAGCATCCAAAGCCATCCACAATCTAACCCCAATTTATATCATACTCGTATCCCCCATTTGATCTTTTTTTGTCCCTCTAACTCACTGCAACTATTTGGCACATGTGGTTTCCACACAGTTTTGCCAGCCCAAAAAGTCCTTTCCAAGTATCATCTGTCTGAGAATTCCCGTCCTAGCCTCCCTCATCTGATTTCCAAATGCACTTACTATCACAGAAAGTCAGAGCTGAGGGCAGCCTAACCTTCTGGCGTGTCCAGTGACTTTTTCAAACTATATGTAAGCCCTGGCTCGGTGGCTCAGTTGGCTGGAGTGCTGTTCCATGCACCAAGAGGTTGTGGATTCGATTCCCAGTCAGGGCCCATACCTAGGTTGCAGATTTGATCCTCAGTCTGGGTGCACACGGGAGGCAACCGATCGAAGTTTCTCTCTCAAGTCAATGTTTGTCTCTATATATCTTCTTTCCTCTCTCTCTAAAATTAATTTTTAAAAAACAAAAAACTATGTTTAAGGATCAGCATACCTCCCGTGACCATTTTTAAGTGAAATCATATGTAGGAACCTATTACTTTAAAAAGCACATAGAACTGGAGTCCCTCAGGTCAAAGCAGGGAAATGGGGCCTGGAGCTACCCCATACACTCATCTCTACAGAATATATTTGGAAAATAACTGATCTAGGTTCAATCTCTTCATGTTATAAATGAGGAAAGAAGTAATGTTCACAGATATTAAGAACTTGCCCAATGTCACGTATCTAATTCAGGCAGAACTTTCCAGCCAGGTGTCCTAGCTCAGATTCCAGCACCCTCACGATGCTAAAGTTCAGTATGAGATGCTAACATATGACCCACTTGGGTGGGATAATTTCAACACACTGAATTCTGAGTTGAAAAGGCAGGCTGCTTCTGGTTATGCAACCCCTTACCGGCAAGCCTTTATTGTCCAACAGATGTATATTGAGTGCTTTCTGTGTGCCAAAAATGCTGTTAAGTGCTAAGGATTTAGAGGTGGATAACAGTAAGAACCCTGATCTCATAGAAAATATCTTCTGTCTAATATTGACAATTAAATGAGTAAATACGTAGATAAATATATAATTACAAATTGAGAAATGGAAACTTATGTCCAACCAAAAACTTGTACATGAATGTTCATAATAACATTATTTATAAGAGCCAAAATGCAGAAACAACCCAAATGTCCATCAGCTGATAAACGGAGAAACAAAACGTGGTATATTTATACAACAGAATGTTATAGGAATGAACACTGACACGTGCTACATGGCCAAACCTTGAAGCATTACGCCAAAGGAAAGAAGCCAGACACAAGAGGTTACATATTGTGTGATTCCATTTATATAATATGTCCAGAATAGGCAAGTCCATAAAGACAGAAAGATTAGTAATTGTGAGGAACTGGGGAAAAGGGAAATGTGGAAGTGACTGCTAATGGATATAGAGTTTATTTGGGGTTTGATGAAAGGGTAAGATATTGGTAATGGATGCACAACTTTGTGAATATGCTAAAACCCAATAAATTGCACACTTTAAAAGGGAAAATTTATTGAATGTGAATTATATTCAATTTTTTAAAAGTGTAATTACAAATCGGAGACATAAATTAAAATAATAGAGAGAAACCTACAAAATATGATGATCAGGGAAGGCTGCTCTGAGGAAGTAGTAGCTAATTTCATACCTAAAATATAAGCAGAATCCAGATGCACAAAAAAAGAGGGAACAGTGTTCCTGGAAGAAGGAGTATCAGAACCTTAAGGCAGAAAAGAACTTAGTATGTTCTAAGTTCTCAAAGAAGGATTGAGAGAGGGGGACACAAGAAGTTAGAGAGGAAAAGATGGGCAGGTCACACAGAATTTGTAGACCATGGTAAACATTTTGGATTTTATCTTATGTGCAATAATAAGCCACTAAAAAGTTTTAAGCAAGGGAGTAACACCTGTTCACTCACACGTACATTAAATTATCATCTATTATGTTCCAAACACTGTGGAACATGTGGTACAGCCATAAACAATCACAAGATCCTTTGTCCACATGGAACTACCATTCCAATGGAAGAGACATTCGCCTAATCAATAAATAAGTCTAGCATAGCATATGTGGGTGGTGGTGGGTGCTATGGAGAGAAGAAAGTCAGGGAAAGGGATAAGGTACACCTTTTTTTTTTTTTTAAATCCTCACCCAAGGATATTTCTTCCATTGCTTTTCAGAGAAAGTGGAAAAGAGAGAGAGAAACATTGATGTGAGAGAGGCACATCGATTGGTTGCCTCTTGACCAGGCAGGAGATGGAGCCTGCAACCAAGGTACGTGCCCTTGGCCAGAATTGAACCTAGGACCCTTCAGTTCACAGGCCAACTCTCTAACCACTGAGCCAAGCCTGCTAAGGCAGGGTGTGCCATTTTAAATAGGGTGGTGGGATGGTTAATTTTATGTTTCAACTTGACTAGAACATAGATTGCCCAGACATTTGGTCAGACATTATTCTGGGTGTGTTTGTTTGCAGATAAGATTAACACTTGAATCTGTAGACTGAGTAAAACAGATTGTCCTCTCTAGTGTAGACGGGCCTTATTCAATCAGCTGAAGGATAAATAAAGGCTGAGGAAGAGGGAACATGACCTGCCTGAAGTCCAGCTTTGCTTAGCTCCTGCCCTTGGGCTGGAACATACACGGTCTCCTGGTTCCCAGCCTTCTAACTCAGACTGGAACTACACAACCAGCTCTCCTGGGTCTCCACCTTGCCAACTGCAGATCTTGGGACTTCTCAGCTTCCAGAATCCTGTAAGCAATTCCCTGTAAGATAACTCTCTCCCTGTGTCTCTTGTGGATATCTATGGCCTATTGGTTCTGTTTCTCTGAGGAATCCTGACTAACACGGGGGGGGGGGGCACGAAGACCTCCTGGTGATGTGGTATTTGAGCAAAGACTTGAAAGAAATGAGAAAATGAGGCCTGAGTGTTTATGAGGGATCTAAGAAGGAACTGCCAGTCAGGAAGGAGGAAAACTGGGAATTGCGATGACCTGAGAAGCCTGCTAAGGATAGTGTTTCAAGGAGGAATGATCAGTTGTGCCAAATGCTAGCAATAGCCCAGTCAAGGTGAGGGCTAAGAATTGACTGTTGAATTTTGCATCATGGAGGTCACTGGTGAACCCTGATAAAATAGTTTCAGTAAAGTGATGATGTGTTCAGAGATAATGGGAGAATTGGAGGAAATTAGCATATGGCAAGGTTTGGGTAGATATGCTCATGAAAATGATCCAATGTAAGGGGGAAAAGTGGTGATGCAAGAGAGAGCAGGGATAACATCTGGAATGGTTTTCTAAGTAAGTGAAAGGAGATGGCATCTCATTCACTGGTGGAGGGTTGGCTTTAGATGGGAGAATGAAGAGTTCATCCAAAATAATAGGAGGAAGTGGAGGTTAGAGTGGAACAGACATAGGTAGTTGGATATATGCGGAGGTGGGAGCCTTTGGATATAATCGAAGTTAATTAAAAGTTAATTCTGACTGCTCCATGGGCAATAGTGTAAGTGTGAGAGCAGAAAGTCCTGAAAGAAAGCTTGTACAGATGAAAGATTTTAGTGACTTGGACTAAGGTAGTGGCGATGACAATGAATTATTACATTATGATTAAACAAGCATATATGCTATCTCATTTTTGTGTATCATCATCAATAATCTTTCTACACAAGTATTTATTTACACGTTTATTTTGCAAATTAACTCACACCACTAAATTATGTCTTAGAATAATTAACTTCATGAAGAAAATTTTAAGCTTATATTACAAATATGGCTAGAAAATAAAGTTACTATAAGTTCTGAAGACCTGATGGATGTTTATAAAGTTCTTTAATTTTATTTCATGTGATATTCTGTAATCAGAAAAAAATATGCAAATAAAAGGACAATATTCCTGATTACTCTTGCTTCCGTTATACTTTCACCAATTCCTATAATAATAGGTATGTGATAGAAATTGTTCCTGTGTTTTTCAAGAGATGTTACCATATGTTGCTGAAACTTAAAGGTAGCTGATGGAAGGGAGGTATGAATCCTGTTCATAAGCTTTGAAAGGCTTATTATCCAAGGAAAAAAATGTTCATAGAATTGAGACTGAAAATATACCTATTTTTATTTTCTACATGTTCTAGATCATTTTCAACTTCACCATAATGTGCATTTATTCTCTCTGTCTCTTTTAAAGCTCCAACAACAAATGTATCTATAACCATTTTGCTTTTATATTTAGTCACCTGATGTGAAACTGTCTAAAATGCACAAAATATAAGATCCAATTCCACACTTCCCAGTGCAATTTGAAACATGCCTAGACTCTCTGGTACAAAATAGGTAATTCCCAGTCAGGGAAAAATGTGAAAACACCGTGAATAGCTGCCTCCTGTATTAATCCACAGCCTTTACTATTTGCTCCATTTTTTATAAGATTAACATTTAAAAACCTCTTTGTTACAGATTGAAATTGAATTGTGAAATGTGCTCCTGAATAAATAATTTCTTCCTGAATGTTAATTACATAGGCAATTATACTGAAGTGTAATTTTACATAAATACAGTGTTAGGAGTTCTACAGATCTGAACAATGGCACAAATGCCTCCTCGAAGGGAAAAAAGAGTTTCTGAGGTTGAAAAGCAAGTGTCTAACATGCTGGATAAATAATGGAATACGATGTATTGAATATTAATCTGGATGTTTATAGAACTCATTACAAGGCTTTAGGGCAACTACACAATTAAATATTCATAAAGACAACATGTACATACTTTATATTATTTTCCTTATATTCAAAACAGTGACAAAAATAAGTAAACAGATAATGATGACAAAAGTAAGTATAATGATACTTAAAGATCCAAGCCAAAAGTTTTAAATGAGAAAACTTCCAATTATAAGTAATCTGAAAATCAAATGTACCCAATGCTGATATTCACAATTTTTCTTCCAGGTGAAGTATTTTATATGCAGTTATCAGCTTCTTATTTGGTAATGACAGGATGATATGATAACAATGATGTGATTTTAAGAAAACTACCTCACTAACTATTACAGCCAATAGATTTTTAGCCAAAATTCCTACTCCAATAAGTCACAATCAAATTGAATTTAGGCTGTTTGCGCACTGAAGATAATAACTAATAAAACAGGTAATATATGAGCATTCCCTACGTGCAGGCATTCTGCTAAATATTTTACCGATATTGTCCCTTTAACCTCTGCAACTCTATGATGTTATGACAATTATATAAAAAACCAAGCTTAGGAATTTTTAGTTAGCCCAGAGTTGAAAATCTGCCAATCCCCAGACCAGTAGTTCAGTTGCTTGGAGGGTCTCCCAACACGCCTGTGAGGTTGCAGTTTCAATCTCTGGTCAGGGCATGCACAAGAATCAACCAATGAATGCATGAATAGGTGGGACAATAAATCGATGTTTCTCTGTCACTCTCTCTCTATCCATTCTCTCTCTAAAAATGATCAATAAATAAAATTTTAAAATGTCCTGGCTGGTGTGGCTCAATAGTTAGAGCGTCAGCCAGCACACCAAAGGGCCTTGGGTTCAATTCCCAGTCAAGGGCATGTACCTGGGCTGCAGACTCAACCCCCTGCCTCTGTTGGGGCACGTGCAGGAGGCAACCAATCGATGGGTCTCCCTCACATTGATGTCCCTCTCTCTCTGTCCCCCGTTCCTCTCAATAAAAAATCAATGGAAAAAATATCCTCATGTGAGGATATTAACAACAACAAATTTTTTTTTTAAATCTGCCAGTATTTGAAGTCATTACGTCAACTTTTCTGCCTTTTTCCCTCGTTCTCTCTCTTACAAATTTATCCTGAGTTGGCACTGGACTGAGTTAGGTACAATATCTGAATAATCTGAATTAGAAGAAGAAATCAATCAAATTATTTGCTGTTAACTTTAAAAGAAACATGTTGATTGAGATATTAAATTTGGTGCATAAAGCCCACTTACTCAAAATGTGGTCCATAAACCAGAAATATCAACCTCACTGGGGACCTTGTGAGAAATGCAGAAATCCAGGCCTGTCCCTGACCCGCCGAACATGTCCCCAGGTTCAGAAGCACTACCAGCAATGAGTAGTCATCCAGGTTCACACACACTCGGCATTAATATCCTTTCAGATTATTGGGGGGGGGGGGGGGGAGTCAGTTTACAGTTGCTTGTATGGAAAATAATCCAATAATTAATAAATAATACAGGAATAAACTCTGTTTTGTGTACTCAAAACTGTAACCCGACTTTTGCCCACCCCTGTGTAAAACCACAGTGAAGTTTTAAAAGTGTCATTTGCAAGTAAACACTATAAACTTCTAGTACTTGACGATAATTATGAGAAAATGAGGTCAGCAGATGCACCAGGTGAGTTTCGGGAAGAGCTTTTATTGGGTTTTGAAATTCCCCCAAATTTTCCAATCTATAAAGCTAACCCAGAAAAGCTTCTATTTAGAGACTTTTAGGCAGACAGCTTTTACTACTGCTCAACTTTAGTGGGAGGATTCTGTTTTTAGAAAGTATTTCAGTCACTGATTTAAAAAAATGATAGATATAATCATCACATTATATTAAGACTTGCTTGTACTTCTGTTCTGTAGCACATTTATGAATCACAAAATACCACATTAACATCTCCAATAGTTTTATGACATGTTTAAGAGAACAAATTGTTATTATAAATTTACAGAATATTCAATGACTTGTCCACATGGTTACATACTCAGTAAACATTATTATTGCTAGTTTAACTTTACTTTTTTTTTTACTTAAACTCCCAAAGAATTCACACCAGTACTATTTTTTCCCTTTCTCAAATTTGCTTAGTATTAAGACAACAATGAAACATTTTGGGGTATGTTATAATCAGCTGCTATTGAAATTTTCTCAAAATGCTACCTATTAAAAGGCCCAGGTTAAAACTGCTTTTGCCTGTACATAGTCATTTGTCTACATAATTTTAGGAAATGGGAGGACTTTGCTTCCTGTATTAGTCAGGATTCAGTTGCAGAAAACAGAATTCCTTCTAGCTAACAGAAGCAGTAGGGAAATTATCACAAGAAATTATCTGTGAGTGGTACATGTGGTACATGTTAAGACCAGTATATTACATGAAAGTCCACCTACTTTTATTTTTTACATAAAATTAGTTACTCAGTCAGATTCAATGTTCTATGAGATACCATAACAGAGGTTAAGGCATTCGCAAAGTCCATAAATTGTAGTGCTCGCAGAAAGATGGCAACAGGAAAGCAAAATAAAATCCTGAAAAAATAACTATTCCAGTAAGAATGAGTTTCTGTCCCTTCCACAACAGAAAGGGTCTGATCTCATGGACCTGCCACTGGGTGGCTTCCAGATTTCCATTAAATATGGTGCAGACTGGACACTGAGCATGGGCATGAGACAGATCATACTTAGTAAAAGAAATTCTATGTTTTACAGCCTATGCATTACTTCCATCCCTGCCACCATAGTCACGTGTTCATTAGCCCACTGATTAAGCACTCAGGCGGATAGTCACAGAGACTTAATGACATCTACAAAGAAAGTTATCTTGTCCACATGGTTATTAAATTTTTTTCAATAGAGGGGGCATTGTGGTGACTACTCATATGAAATATAAACAGTCTTACAGTCTTACATCCTGGGCCCATTCTTAGAGGTCTATCCACATTTCTCTTCCCTAAGACTACTTATCACCTATTCTTCAAATCATGATCTTTCTAAATCCCTGAATATCCAACCAAACCATTAGCCTCTATCCAGGAATCGACCCATGACTCTGATCATCTCTCCTTCCAGAGAAACAAAATGGAAATAAGTTATATCACCCACATTTCTGCCCATTAGAAAGATTTTTCTTCCTTGGCCATCAGGCCCACCCCTCTGTGGGGGGTGAGGGGGCTAGACTGCTGCAGGAGGTCGCTTGCACAATGCGATATTATAAAGACGAGCCATCTGCAAATCAGAATTGAACTTGTTCTTTCTCAGTTATAGAAATTAGGCTATCGGTGGATGGATAGAGAGGTGACACTACAGCGGGAGTAAGTACATTAGAAAAATGAGCCACCTGCTCTTAACAAGGGCCATCATTGGTAATTAAAGCATATTAGTGCCTACAGAACAAGAGTAGTCCTCATCTCGTGGATGCCATTTCCACCTGATGATTGAGCAATGCTGGACACACCTAACATTAGTGTTTGATGGAGCAGAGAAAACCTAGATCATTATTAAAGGTTAAGTTCACATAATCAGAGTTTCAATGTCTAGTGGGGCCCATTAGCAGGCCAAGAGCAGTTTCTCAACAGTAGAATACTTATTTATTTCCAAATACTACAAGTTTGCTTGGTATATGATGCTCCCAGAAGGGTCAGCTAGAGGCTACATAGGGCATCTCAAACTGCCACAGACATTTCGAGGGCCATTATACCTGCTGGCTCATAAGGACTATAGAACAGAGCTTTGCTCTGAGGCTTGGACCAGCTACAGTGGCTTCTCTTACTCTTGGCCTCATACAAACAGGTAACATTAGGAGTTTCCTCAAATATGAGCTCTGTTGCCTCCAAAGTTCAAAGTGACCCACATGCCCTGTGCCTCTTTCTTAAAAGTACTTTGGAGGAGATATCCTTTCACACCCCAGAAATGTCATCAAAATGACTGGGCCTGAATTCTCTGGATTTTTCTTCTACTCTCAAATCACATAATTTCTTCCAGGTCATCTAAAGTACGTGCTATGCCTGTTTACCAGGTCCTGCCATCATGAGGTCATCGATGAAGTAGATCAGCAGGTTTTCCTTTGAGATGGTGAAATAATGAAAACTCTGAATAATATTGCTACAGTGAAGATGAGTTTTATAATCCCTGTTTTAGGTACAAGAAAAATTAGTAGCAATATAAATAAGTTCCTTGAATAGCACATCCGTTGCTTCCCAAAGGCTTTTCTCTTGACCTTTATGGGATGAACATCTGGATGGGGAAGAGATTTGCAGCTAGCTTGTAGCACAGTCAAAGAAATAGAAGTCTGGGCAAGATAGATGGGATGGATCCCAGGCACACGGGCAGTGCCCAACAGTGTCTGTTTACACCTGGCCCATCTCCCTGATTTAAATAGCCTATAGTGCTCTTGTAGGCACTGCAGTTTACTATCACTATCCCAGCTCTACCAGGTTGGGGAAGTGGGGAAGAGTGGGGCATGATTAATTTAGTCCAAGATAGATCCTAATAGGTAAGATACAGAAACACTGTCTTCTGATTTGCTCCTGATTGTTTTAGGGATCCATTTTCACAATGGCTTTAACTATTTAAGCAAACTAAAACTAGTCTAGTTTGATTTCAAATATCAGTGCAATTGAATGAATTTACTTACAACTATAATGAATTCCATCTTCCTCAAGATATTTAACTATTGACTACTGAACCTCTGTCCCCAAAATCATAATAGTGTTGATTTACTCAGTCTACACATTTATTTAAGCAATTCCTCTGAAAATAATTGTCATTGTTTCACAAATTCTGCGTATCTTTACTTTGTGGAAGAGTAATTTCAGGAGCCATTGCTGTTAACTATGTTTCTCAAACATCAGAACTTCCGTTCTTTCAGCCAGAGTTTTCTACCCTCCTAGTTTTTGTATTAATTATTTTCAATTACTTCCTTGGCTTTATGTGTATAATACAGCCCTACATTCTTTACTAGCTTAAATTTAAGCAATAACTGTTAATATACATTCTCTGCCACATAGTATTCTGGTAATACAGTCCACAGAAGTCAAAGGCAATATGTAGCTTTTAATTACAATGTGGATCCCAGTTCTGCCTCTCAGAAGCTGGGTGACCTTGACCATATTACTTCAGCTTTGTGAGCTCTAATTATCCATAAGATGGAATAACAACATCTATCTCACAACAGAATCACAAGGGTCAAATAAGATATTAAAAGTGAAAACACTTTGCAAACTATTATAAACTAATCCTATGTGACTTTAAAGCTGTCTCAGTATCATAAATGTCTTGCATTGAACAACTAAATCCTATTTCCAGACTTGTATGCTACTTAGTACTAGATTATATGAATGTTTGTAATCACAGAGCTTCATATACACTGAGCTTTCAATGAGCTGCTCCTGTACTTTATTCTTTGTATCACAATACCAGGTAGAGTTTCTATCATGTAAGTGGTGGGATGAACAGGTAACACAAGCTCTTTATCTTAGTTCTATTAGCCAGGAGATTTAGAATCTTATGAAATTCAATTGGAACTGATGGCACCCCTCCAGAGTGATAAAAGAGAATCATTTACAACTGCAATAATTGTATATATTTTTTTTTAAAAAAAAAAACAAAGCCAGATCCAAAAAAGAGTCAAAATCTGTGTAGTAAAATAATCTTATTTCTTGATATTATTGTTTTGCAAAGGACATGGTCACATCATGCTAATATGCTAATAGAGGAAATATAATTTACTCATTTGAAATAATACTGTACTTACTATGAAAAAATATTTGTTCTTACCTTGCTTCTTAGCTAAAATTATTAAGGAAATGAACCACTGACCTGCTGGAGGGCAGATCAAACCCAGACTGAAGGGTCTTACTTCTCCATACATGGACAAAAGGCCATTCCTTTCATCTCCAGATTGAATACACCTGAGCCTGAAGCCCCCAAGACACAACAAGAAATGGGGGCAGGCATAGAAACTCCAGTACATAAGGGAGGGGATGGAAAAAAAGGTGGGGAACTTAGAAAAGTTGATTGCAAATATTAAAGAGAAGTCTGTCAAGAGAGAAGGAGGCCTTTTGACGTCTGGATTAAGGAAGGGTCTTCCTATCTGTAGTACAAAAGGGAAGGGAAGTAAGATAAAATCTTCATCTCTGCTCTTTGTTTACAGTTCTGAGGCCTGTAAAACCCTTCATTAAAGAACTTGGGAAACCTCCATGATAATCAGATATGCTGCTGTGCTGGGGAGGAAGGGAAGAGGGAGGTACCAGGGAAGAAGGGTAACTCTGTAATCATCTTGCTCAGGTTTCAGGGAACCGAGCTGGAGGAAATTGCTCCCTAACAATGGATTACAAGATGGAGTTGTCCCCTTTTATCAAGCAAAGGAGAGACACATGGGGCAGCAGCAGAGAAGACCCCAGGAACTGAAGACCTTCTTCCCCTAAGGGTAGCAAGAAATACCTTTTGGGGTTCCACAAGTTATTGCATAAATAAAAGAAAGTATAAAGACTCCAGGATGAATGAATGACCTGTACAGCCTTTAATTTTCCCTACTTGCTTACTGTTGTGTCATACTGCTTCTGGTTTTTGGGTGTGCCCTTGGGTGATTTCTAAACATTTAGATTTTACAGAATAGTAAAATAAATACCAAGAACAATGTTGAAAGTCTATGTGTACCTGCCATTATTTTTTTCCAAGTAAGTAGATTTTAAAAGCACCATCTAGCCTAGCCAGGTGTGGCTCAGTGGTTGAGCATCGACCTAGGATCCAGGTGATCGGGGTTTGATTCCCGGTCAGGGCACATGCCTGGGTTTTGGGCTTGATCCCCAGTCGGGGGTGTGCAGGAGGCAGCCAATCAATGACTCATCATTGATGTTTCTCTCTCTCTCTCCCCCTCTCCTTTCCTCTCTCTGAAATCAATAAAGATATTTTTTAAAATAATAATAATAAAAGCACCATCTACTAAAACATTTTACAAAAGAAATTATGTTTTAACCCTCCAAAATTCTGTAATCTCAGCATTTTAAGATGAAAGAAATTTAACATTTTTGAAAAAATAATTCTTCACACTCCTATTATTTTTTTCATTTTGCACAGACAAGTTTCAGCTTAGTCATGAACTAGGGTTTGTGGGTCACTTCCCTAGACTTAAGTCTAGACCAGAACCTAGACCGTTGTCTGCATGAAGAAAGCCTTCATCTCTCACATACACAAAACCATTACCACTATTACGGTCATAATGAGACTATGACTCGTAGGAAATTGCCTACATATGGCCATTTTGACCTACTAAAAACAATGAGAATTTCATATGATTCAACCTAATATTGTGATCTCTTTGTCTGCATTTGTCAAATAATGTCAAATAAATGTTAGAACTATTACAAATGTATTCAAAGCAATTCTGTAGAATTATATCTTTTCTGAAAAAAGCATTTAATAATCTTCCACGCATGAACTAATGGTCTTTGGGGTGGGGGTGGGGGATATTTCTAAGTGCTACCAACCATACTTTGCAGAGTTGCTAAGAATCTATATTAAGCCAAATGGGACTATTAAAATGCTAAATCTTTTAAATATCTAATATTTAATTACTAAATCTTTACTTACTTCCATTATAACAAATCAGCCTTTCCTCAAATTAACTGAAGATTATCAGGTGTATACCACAATGCTTAGCACATAATAAACTTTCTAAAATCAATAAAGATTATTTAGTGTGTTAGGAGTGGTTTAGTTAAAAAAAAGGGGGGGGGAGCTTATAAGTCAAATGAAGTAATAGAGGTTTGTTATAAGGAGTGAGAGGGCCCTTATAGAACCCATAGCAAGAAGGAGCTGGCCTCATGGGAATAGAGATGTCAGGCAACTTACTTTACTTTTTCTGACAGCTGTATGATCTCTCCCCTCTCCTGCCCTTATTTTTTCTTTCTCTGCACACTCCTAATTTCTACTCCTCCATAACAATCAATGCCTTACTGCATGTCCCCAAGGCCATATAGAAGAAGCAAGTGTCTCCCCCTCCCCAAATTCCTGCCTAGGTCCATAAAACTGGAAAATTTTCCTCGTTTAGAGGGTACTGGGAAGGAAGTACACCCTCTCTTGATCCCTTCTCTCACTCCTTTACCTGAGTGACTTCTCTGGTTAATAAGACTGAGAAGAAGGCCCTTGTGTGAGTAGAACCCAGGATCTTGTTGATCCCTCTTTTGGGGCCTGGTTTGCCCATAGTTTTGGATGCTCTCTGTTCCCTCCAGGGGTGTGTGATGTCTATCCGAATGCTCATTTAGACATCCCTTGCCCGAAGGTGGTGGTGACGGTGGTTATAAAATTCTAGCTGCTCTTTCTGGACACTTAATCTAGGGAGTAAAGAGCAGGAAGCCAGCCCATTTTGGTCTTGGGTTCAGATGATATTTTCCAACTCATATTCACTAATAATAAAGCTAATATTTTGGTGCCTATTTAAGACCAGAGTTTCTTTCTTGGTGTAATTACTTGACTCATTCATTCTCTAACTATAAATTGTTCTGGAGCCTCCAATTGTCTACCTCAGTCTCTATAGCTCTTAGTTCAAACAAAAGACAGTGAAATAATTTGATTGGTTCAGTTTAAATCAACTGTCTTTTCCCATTGTGGACAATTAGTCTAGTTATGGCCAAGGGTTAAGGTAACTGGATCCTAGTCCTGCCTCTTCAGCAGAAACCATGAGGAAAATTTCATAGAAGGGTAATAAGTTGGGTAGACCCACCAAAAGTGAAAGGTCTCCTTGAGTTAAAATAGTATTTGTCCCTAAAAGCTATTACTATTTAATGGATTCCACATAATAAATCAGTAACAGAATGTTTCTCAATTTGACAAAAGATCTTTTCATCCAAACTCACATTTAAAAGATTTCAGGTATTCTTCACTTTTATTGCAATGTGTTCTTGAAAATTATGTCATAAAATGGACTACCATTAGGCAAACTATAAAAATAGTCTTACAAGTGGGATTGTATGCCATCACGTACATTACAGCCAGGTATAATGCATCAAAGGTCAAAATGGATTGGCTTGCCTGTCTTTATACCCAAAGTTGAAGTTCCTTGTACAGTAGCAAGCAGAACAGCTAGAAATTTCCAGGCTTTTCCCCACAAATGCCTGCCTGATGAACACTTCAAAGACTATGATTATAAATACCAGTTTCTGGTGAATTAAAATTATGCTTCAAATCTTATAAATGGGTATGATGTTCTCTACACAATGATTAGACTAGAACCAATACATTGTTAGTATATAAATGTAATTCTAATTCAAATTTATGTAAGTAATTAATTTTATACTCTCAAAATTTGACCTAAAACTAATAAGCAAACTATAATAAATATCAAAAACTTAATTTAAATTAATTTTGCTTGCAACCTAGTAATTCCAAAAGACATACATGAAATGGTTTGGCTAGCCCAGGGGTCTCAAAGAGGCTGCACATGTAAGATAAAACTGAGATTTTCTTTTTTCTCTAAACATATTTTAATAAAGCTAGCAGAGAATTCAAAACTGTTCTACTGGCCTGGGAGATGACCTCAAAGCACTAAACTAGGTGCTCAGTAAAGGGTTGTTGTTGATGTTAATGATAAGGCTTCTCAGAACAGAACAGAAAGCATTTTAAAAGCCAGGGAAGAACCAACATTTCTCTCCCTCATCCTTTTCTATTAGCAGATTTTATCTACAGGCCCTTGCTACATACTCAGACCCAATAGCACCATCGCCATTTATTCTCACTTGTCCTCTGCCTGCTTGACATTTGTTGGATCATAGATGCCATGAACAGTTACCAGGTCACTGGCATGCTGGATTATCTTGGATAGGCTAAATCCATAACAAAAAGACCTAAATAAATAAAGTTTTACCATAGAAGTGTATTTCTTCTGTTTTACTTTACACCATAAACCTACACATGACTCCAACAATTGTAAAAGACCAGAACTTGCAGTACAATTCTGAGAAAAGTATCATTATACTTTTCAATCTCTCAGATTTAATTAAAGTTTAGAAATTTTTAAAAAGTGTATTCTTTGCTCACATAACAGTTAGGACCACAGCAGTCAATAGCTCAGCTCTCCCACAATCATTGAAGGACACGGGCTCCTTCAATTTTGTGATTCTGCCAATACACAGGGTCTTATGTTCATCTGCATCCAGCTATCAGAAGGAGAAAGACAACGGAGAAGTCTGCATGGAACATGCATGGAGTAGGCTGGAAAATGGCACACATTACTTCTCTATTCATTGGCTAAACTCAGTCTCACTGTAAGGTTAGCTAAGAAAAATAGTCTAGTTCTATGTCCAGGACAAAGAAATTTATTTTAATGAAAGCTAGTAGTCTCTGCCACACCTCATTTTTTCAAAAGAAGTTTTAAAATAAAAATAATGAATTCAGAGACCTAAAATGGTCAAATAAAGAATACAAATGAGTGATAGGGGCCTGGTGGGAACTGAAGACATTCCATGTCCCCATATTTGAATCCAGCAGATTACACTGTTGCTCTAAAAAAAAGGGGGGACATGGTATTGTCATATCTGATTTTCCAAGAAAAGTCAGAAATCGGGGGCGGCAGCCAGTGTGGCTCAGTTGGTTGGAGGGTCGTCCCGTGCACCTACAAGTTGCCACTTAGATTTCACGTCAGGGCACATACCTAGGTTGCGGGTTTGACCCCTGGTCAGGGTGCGTCTGGGAGGAAACTGATCAATGTTTCTCTCATACACTGATGTGTTTCTCTCTCCCTCTCTCTCTCTTCTCTCTTTCTTTCTCCTCTCCACTTCCCCTTTCTCTAAAAAAAATTAAAAATCACTAAAACATATCCTTAAGTGAGGATTTTTTTGAAAAAGATACAACTTCGTACCTGATGCATAGGCTAAAGCTAATACTAGATCAGACAAACTTCAGAACGGAGGCGTGAGCACTGGGCAGTGCTAACGAGCTACCATGTGCTGAGGAGGCACCACCAGCTGATGTAAAACGAGGACTGGCAGAGACTGCTTCTACCTTCATAAATCCTCACAGAACTAGAATAACTATGAGGAGACTCAATTGTATTTCTCAGTTTATTCATTGTTTTGGAAATTAGAGCATGATTTGTTTATTCGTTTAACAAGTGCTTACTGTATCTACAAGGTACTGTTAGTCGCAGCGGAGAAAATAAGAATGATTCCGATTAAACTCCTCCCTGGAGTAAATCATATTTTAATAAGGAAATAGTGCAAGGATATAATGAGCTATACTATGAGGTCCAAAGCAGAACCGTAAGTAAGCTACGACCATGAAGTTCAAATAAGGAAGAGACTGTATCTGACTGGGGCTCGTGGGACTGGCTTCATGAAGAAAGAAGCAACGACTTGTATGCATTACGAGTAAGTCACGGCCAGAGGCAATAGCGTGAAGGCCTGGGGCGGTGCAGAGTGGAGGGGATCAGTGGGGGAAGAGGGGGGCATTTGTAATACTTCAACAATAAAGATCAATTAAAACATAAAAAAAGAGAAAGAAGCAGGTGAAGGTAAGATTTGGACGTGTAGAATGGGGAAGTAAGGATTCCACAGAAAGCAGAGAACATTAGCAAAGACATGGACCTGGGAAAAGTAAAGATGTGTGGGAGGGAGGGAGGGAGGGAGGGAGGGAGGGAGGGAGGGAGGGAGGGAGGGAGGGAGGGCGGGCGGTTGGCTGAAAAATGAAGTACCTGAAGGCAAATAAAACCTATAATTGTTTGTTTATTTGTTCAGATTCATGAGAATGGTTTACAGAAAGTAGATAAAATGTTACTGATCTAAATTTTCGTGACTTCAAAATAGCATTATTTGCAATTATTGCTTGTTTTCAAGTCTTATTAAATTCAGGATTCCTCTGATTTATTCAGATACAGCCTGCAACATCTCCAAGTCATCAAGAACTTCTTGTACCAGAAATCTGCAATAAGTCAGGACCCGAGCTTTCTGGTTACAAGTTGCTTTTATTACATCAGTCACCTCCTGTTCAGATTTCCAATAGGTGACATTTGCATGTTTCCATCTGTCTGATTTATCTCCTCTCAAGGCCATATTGTTTCAGTGACATCTGGAAACCTTTCAAATTGTGGCCTCTATATATCTTCAGCTGGTAGATATTACTACTGTAGTCAATTTTTCATGATAGTCTCCAAAATATTTCTTTGTTTATTCTAAAGAAACATTTTGATATATCTTGGCCTGGATTTATAATTTATATTTGTTTTTGCGGTTCAGAGAAACCTGTTCTCAAGTCAGTTTAACAGTAGTGGCCAAATACATTGTAATATCTTCTATTAGGGTTAGAAAAATCCTGATGTATGGCAAGTAGCAGGAAGTAGTAACTTTTTAACTGATGTCTAAGTGTGATGGATTCTCCATAACATTTCCCATTAGCCCTTCTGAAACTACTCCACTTAGCAAGGTAACTATTTTGATATTCTGATATTTTGATATTCCTCAATTTCCATCTCTCATCAAATCTTGTGTCAAACCCACAGGCTACACTAATGTTGTTCCCCTCCATTATTGAGATGTTTCTGTTTAGAACAGTTATAAATATAGGCACCTTTTTATTATTAGTTTTAGGGAATGAAATATCTGGTCCATTGAGCAAGTTATTTTTTTTAATCAGTTTTTATAGTTCTAAACCAGTATATTTATTGCCATTATTTCTTTTGGCATTTTAAATTTTGGGCTTGATATTATCAATGCTGTTACTATTATTATAATAAATATTATTGTTTATGAATGTATGTTATCCCACAATTCAATACTTGAGTCTGAATTTCCTAATACACAGTACAATATTCTACTTACAGCACCATGCTGCTAAACTAAGTCAAAATAAATATTCCTCGCATGTATTTTTCAACTTAGAAGCCTGGACTATTTAATCAAAAAAGCTTCTGAATCAAGTCAGTGAGACAAATTTATCAAAGCAAGGGCATATTTCAATTAAGGGTGCTTGCTCATTTTCTGAAATATATGTAAAAAATTATCTTCAAAAAACTATTTAACACTTTTCATTTATATATTTGGGAAATATAGCCCCAGACTTATCTCTCAAAAGCATCTTTGTTTTTCTCCTTCACAAAAAACGACAATGGGGCCTTTTCCCCTTGCAATGAATGGTGTATATATCTTGAAGCTTACTTTGATAAACTACATGGTGAAGTCAGGTTGGAATACAGTTCTAAGAATTCACTTGTATTTGTTTAGTTTCCTTTCATAGGTCTAGAAATAATGACTTTTGGTTAATAAAAATACATAGATTCTGATGATAGTTTATCATTTTAGACATTTTAGGCACAGTTCAATAGCTCTCTGAAGTTTCAAGCAGCTATGCTGTATAAAATATACATTTTTTCAATAAAAAATATTTTCATTGTCTAAGCCCACACCTAACTGTCATATTCTAGAAACCTAGTTTTATAGAAAACATTTTGGCATTTAGTCTTTATTCCACATTTGTAGAATTTATTGTGTATATTTACCTTGGATAATTTTTATAGACATTTCATAATTTTGTTCTTATTGGTCATAGTTTACTAGCTTGTGGTTTGAGCATTTTTAGTGTAGCTATTTATTTCATCTTGTAAATGCCTGTGTTTGGTTTACATTCCTAGATAAATGCCACTGAATGACCTGAATTGATTGGGCCTCTTGGTATCAGGTTCCCAGGCACAATGTATATTTGCCAAACTGTCTTTATAAAATCAAGTCTCAAAAGCACCACTTTCTCATATTTTTGGAGCTAACATATAATATTGTAGAATTGTTGCAAGTGGAAACTTTCCATGTTTGGTACTTTTGAAAGAACTATAAATATAAGCAATCCAATTTAGAGATGATAAATGCTGCCTTCCAAATTCCAATCATATCTGTCCTTAGTTATAGCAATTTCCAATAAAAAAAAAATACCTTTGGTGATGCTCAGACACATATCATTTTTAAGACCTAGAAATAAAGACCTGGAGTAAGGCCAGTCACTTGAATTGTGGGGATATCCATTTCCAGAATATCTTTTATTGTTATCACGGCTCACTTGTCTCCATGATGTATGGAACTGCCCCAGCTTCCTTACCATTGGGGGAAAAAACTTTTTTTATTTTCTATTATTTATCTTGTTCTTCGTGCATGCTTTCTGCCTCTCTGTAAGGTATTATTCAACTTGTTCTTTTAAATAAATCCACAGGAACCTTGATATCAACATATCAAATGATTACTTTGGTTTTTCTGCTATCGTTTCCTTAGAATAAGTAACTCTTTTGAAAGGAAAGTTTTCAAGGTTCTTCTTCTATATTCTATGAAATAAATGGAAAAGGACAGGAAATTTTCAAACAAGTTAATGACCACTTTTCATTTAATGACTCAATCTCAACTGCTGTATTTTTCCCATTCTATGATGACATTGGCTATGTATGCATCATAAATTTAATAATAGCTTTTTAGGGAAAAAATACTACCACATTAATGCACACAATTAGTTTTAACTAACTGAGAAGAGTATATGTTATAGAAATACATATCACTCACTTTTTTTAGTATCTTGGTGTAGCAGACACAGAGAAGTCTCCCAGGGGGCTTGCTGCCCAGGTATGGGGAGGGTCATCAGCAGACAGCCTCCAACTGTCCACTCTTTAGGATCTGCTTCAACTGCAGATGCCACTCAGCCTAAGGTCAGACTCTTCTGGGCTAGTCATTTATAGACTAAGCAGGGTGAGAATATAAAGGACCAGCAATTTTGGCCAGACGCAGGACACTCTGACAGGCAGTATTCTGATGGCCCATGCCCTCAGGAGCTTCCCAAGTGAAATCTGAATCTGGCTTCCAGACAGAGAGCAAGGAGACACCAAAGAAAGAGGCAGGCTATTCTAGATTGGTAGGTGGCAGGTTTTTTGTTGTTTGGTTGGTTGTTTGGTTGGCTGGTTGGTTGTTGGCTGGTTGGTTTTGCTTGTTTGTTTTTTGTTAAGCCTCACCAGAGGATATTTTTTCCATTGATTTTTTTTTTTTTTTTTGAGAGACAGAGAGAGTGCAGATGAAAGGGAATGTGTGGGGGGTGGGGGGAGAGAAAGAAAGAAAGAGAAAAACATCAGTGTGAGAGAGACAAATCAATTGGTTGCCTCCTGCACACCCCCGGACCTCTCAGGGGATCGAACATGCAACCCAGGCACATGCCCTTGATTAGGAATCAAACCCACAACCCTTCGGTGCATGGGCTGACACTCCAACCATGGAGCCACACAGGCCAGGGCATACGTGGCAGTTTTAATAAAAAGAGGAGTTACATATGTGGCTTGTAATGGACCCACAAATAAGTAAATGTCTGCACATGCCTGTTAGACTCTTAACAGTTTACATAGAGCCTTACCTGGGTTCAGTCACATATGGTCTCAACAACACCTTACTTCCTCAAGGCTGCATCCTTGAGATGGCTCCCACTCTGGGAACATTGGGCAGAATGTAAATTCCAAGAACAGGAGATGGGGTGAGGAGCCTCTGATTGCCTGGTGCAACTTGTGGTCAGTCAGCAGTCCTATCCTCTCAATGACCTCTTCCAACACTCCACACCTTGTAACTGTTTCTTACAATCTCATATGCCCCCCTTTTGCAATGTGCTCTGAGTGGTCAGAAAGGGGTTTCACTAGCATTGAGGTCACTCATTTTGTGCAGCTATCTGACTACATTGGAGGCAGATATCACAGCAACAATATAGGCACACGCAAGAGAAAACACAGATTAAGATAATGATTCCTAATGTCTTCCACCAAGAGCCCCATGATCCAAACCACTGATTTATTAAGTCGCCTAGGCTGGGGGTTGTATCACTCAGGGCATTCTCTTGTGCCCTTGTGTAATTTAATGAAGATGATATATTAGCAGACACATCTAGTCTGAAGATACAACGTTCTATTTGAATAATGGCACAGGTGTTTCCTTGCGAGGCACTGATAGTGTCTAAGGCCATCCTATTTTGGAAGAAAGTTTTCTCATTAGAGAGATTTCAGTGTTCAGTAAAGACAGGCTTTGAGGGTATCACTTAAGGCTTACTAGGTGAATTTAGTAAGGCCTTCCATGTGTGCTATGATGTCCTCTAGGCCAATGGAGGGAACAAAGACTGCGTCCAAATGACTGCACCAGTGGAAAACAAAGCATGCCCATCTGGCTTGAGGAGAGGGAGGTTAGAAATTTTTCTTACTGTGGAGCAGACTCTCCCCTGTGCCCAGGGAAAACCCAGGGTGCAGCAGCCCAGCCACCCAGATGGAAGCCATGGCCAAATATTTGTGCCACACAAACACTGAGTCCCATTCAAGGACATACAGTAAATACCTGAGTGGCGCAACCAGTCAGTGCCAAGCCAGTCACTATCCTTCAGTGTGACGGAATGACTACACAGTTTCATTAATATATATCCCATATTCTTGGTAAAATTGGATTGGTTATGTTTGGAGTTGATATTTGAGTTCATTTGGGGGATGGCGTAAGATAAGGGTTAGATTTCATTTTTCTGCATGTGGATATCTGGTTTTCTCAACACCACTTACTTAAGTGACTATTCTTTCCCCACAATGTATTCTTGGCACTCTTGTCAAAGATCAATTAACCCTTTATGTATGGGTTTAATTTTGAACTCTGTTATTCTGTTTCATTGGTCTATATGTCTGTTTTTATGCCTGTACCATACTATTTTGATTACAGTAGCTTTGTAATATATTTTAAAATCAGGAAGTATAATAACCCAAGTTAAAAATGGCCAAAGGAACTGAATAGACATTTCTTCAAAGAATCATACAACTAGCTAACAAGTATATGAAAAAATTGCTCAACATCATTAATCATTAAGGAAACGTAAATCAAAACCACAATAAGATATCACCCCACATTTCTTAGAATATCTATTATCAAAAAAAGAAAAAGATAAAGGTAACAAGTGTCGGCAGGGATATAGAGAAAAGGGAACCCTTACACACTGTTGGTGAGAATGTAAATTGGTACCACCAGTATGGAAAAGAGTATGGATGTTCCCCAGAAAACTAAAACTAGGAGTATCATAAGATATAGGAATTCCGCCTGGCCGGGCGTGGCTCAGCAGTTGAGCGTCGACCTGGGATCCAGGCGATCAGGGTTCGATTCCTGGTCAGGGCACATGCCCAGGTTGCAGGCTTGATCAATGACTCTCTCATTATTGATGTTTCTGTCTCTCTCTCTCTCCCTCTCCTTTCCTCTCCCTGAAATCAATAAAGATATATTTAAAAAAAAAAAAAAAAAAGATATAGGAATTCCACTTCTGGCTATATGTCCATAGGAATTGCAATCAGGACCTCAAAGAGATATCTACACTCCCATGTTCATTGCACCTTTAGTTACGATAGCCAAGACATGGGAGCAACCTAACTGTCTATCAGTGGAAAATGATAAAGGAAATGTGGCATGTACTTACAATGGGATACTACTCACCCTTAAAAAAGAAGAAAACTCCTTCCATTTGCAACATCAGTGAACATGGAGGACATTATGCTAAGTGAAATAAGCAGGACCCAGAAGGACAGATACTACAATACCACTTATACAATGAATCTAAAATAGTGAAACTCATGGAAGAAGAGAGTGGAGTGGTGGTTCCAGGAGCTGAGGGAAGGGGAAAACAGAAGTATTCGTCAATGAGGAGAAAGTTTGGGTTATACAACATAAGTGAGTCTTAGAGATCTACGGTACAGCACAATAGTTAGCAATAGTGCATTGTAAACTTCACATTTTCCTATGAGGCCACTCTGTAAAGTACATGATTTTCTAATCACTACACTGTACTTCTGAAACTAATACAGAATAATATTGAATATAAACTGTAATTGAAAAATTAAAAATATATGTAAATATTTTAATTTACTAATGAAAGGAGAGAAGGTGAAATATTGGCGTTTATCTTTCTAGTTATGAACAAAGAAATTTTCCAATAAAATTATTAAAGCAAAAAAAATTTCTTGGAGAGAAACAAGATGTCGGCGTAGGTAACAGCTGCACCCGCCACCTCCCGCAAGCACATCAAAATCACAACTAAAATACAGAACCACCATCACTCAGAGCCTCCTGAGATCTGGCTGCACAGAAGCCCCACAACCAGGGAGCTGAAGGAGCATCGAGACCGGGAGGAGGGGCGGAGACGCGGGCGGAGCGGGGCTGAATCCGAGACGCAGCCGCGGGCCCACACCCGGTGCCTGGATTTAAACCCAGGAGGGAATCTCTGTGTCAGAGGTTTCCTGGAGGAGGGAGGGGTCCCAGCCCCACAGCAGCCCCCAGCCCAGGGCTCCAGGCCGGGAAGAGACGTCCCCATGACTCTGGGCTGTGAAACCAGCGGGGACTGTCCCTGAGGGTCGCGGAGGCTGCGGGAGCCCCAGCAGCTCCTCTAAAGGGCCCGGCACGGACTCACTCGGACGCTCCCTCTGAGCCCAGCGCCGGGCAGCAGCCTGAAAGGACCTGGGACACTCGAGGAGGAACTAACCTGCCTGAGATCCGGGCGAGAGGTGGAGGGGCGGCTTCCTCCCAGGCAGAAGGGCTGGCGGAGGCCATGGCTCCTTTGGCGAGTCCTCCCCGCACACAGCCAGCAGGCAGGCGCCATGTTTGAATCGCCAGCACCTGACCCGCACCTTTGGCCCCGCCCCGTGACTCCCGGAGGCCCCGCCCCTCCCTACCTGCAGCTCATCCAGGCCAGTTCCAGGGGCTTTTCTGTGCAAGTGGCCTCTCAAGCCTCAGGCTTAGGACTTTCCTAAAATCTCTCAAACAAGCAGCAGCAGGCCCCATATGGCTTGATAAGTGGCCCCAGGACTGGCACTAGTGGCAGCTGCATTGGCTCACAGCTTGGCCTCTCCTGGACAACGCCAAGCCCAGCACAAGTAGCAGCCAACTATGGTTTGCTGTGTAGCTCATGCTGGGTGGCCCTGGGCAAGGCACTGGCACAGGCTGACTTTGCACCTCCCGGAAGGCCCCAGAGACAGTGCACATGGTGGTCAGACTCAACCACGCTGGATTACAACCCTACCACATCCACAAGGGACACTCAAGGGGCACACTTGGTGAACATCAAAGCCCCACTGAAGTAAATCCTGCTCCATAGGGGTGTCTCCAGCACAGCAGCTCTCTGGCTGTAGTTGCAGCTGGTCCTCACAGCTGATTGGTCTGGGGGTCAATTCCTCCCAGTGATGCCCACAGCAACCAAGGATCAACTACAACAGGTCAGAGCACACAACCCACACAGGGGAACACCTAGAAGGCCCAGCTCAGGTGACTGGAGAGGCTGAACCACTGGACCCTACTACACAAAGCCACTCTACAAATTCCAGGAGACATAGTAGCTCTACCTAACACATAGAAACAAACACCAGGAAGCAGCCAAAATGCAGAAGCAAAGAAACATGTCACAAAGGAAAGAACAGAAGAAATCTCTAGAAGAGGAACTAAATGAAATAGATCCAAGCAAGCTAACACATACAGAGTTCAGAATAATGGTTATAAGGATGCTCAAGGATATTAGTAAGAGTATGATGAAAATCATTGAGAAAATCGATGACATAATAAAGGACCAATTTGAAATGAAGGCTACATGAACTGAAATGAAGAAGAATTTACAGGGAATCAACAGTAGAGTAGAGGACGCTGAGAATCAAATCAGCAATTTGGAACATGAAAAAACAAAAAACACCCAACCAGAAGAGCAAAAAGAAAAAAGAATCCAGAAGTATGAAGATAGTATAAGGAGCCTCTGGGACAACTTTCAGAGGCCCAACATTTGTATTATTGCGGTACAAGAAGGAGAGGAAAGAGTGCAAGAAACTGAAAACCTACTTGCAAATATAATTACAGAAAACTTCCCCTACCTGGGGAAAGAAATCGACTTACAAGTTCAGGAAGCACAGAGGGTCCCAAACAAGAGAAACCCAAAGAGGCCCACAGCAAGACACATCATAATTAAAATGTCAAAGGTTAAAGACAAAGAGAGAATCTTAAAAGCAGCAAGAGAAAAGCAATTAGTTACCTACAAGGGTAACCCTTACGACTGTCAGCTGATTTCTCAACAGAAACTTTGCAGGCCAGAAGGGAGTGGCAAGAAATATTCAGAGTGATGAAAAACATGGAACTACAACCAAGATTACTCTACCCAGTAAAGCTATCATTTAGAATTGAAGGTCAGATAAAGAGTTTCTCAGACAAGGAAAAGCTAAAGGAGTTCATCACCACCAAACCAGCACTACAGGAAAAGTTGAAGGGTCTTCTTGAAGAAGAAGCTAATGAACAAAAGAATCTGATGAACTAACTAGATCCAGAGACATTGAGGCATGTAACAGATGATCATATTTCAGAGGAAAGAGGGTAGGGGGGTGGAAGGTGGGAAGAGATTAACCAAAGAATTTATATGTATATATGCATAACCCACGGACGTAGACAATGACGGGATGAAGGCCTGGGGAGAGGGTGGGAGCGAGGTGGAGGGGGTCAATTGGGGAGGAAAATGGGACACCTGTAATACTTTCAACAATAAAGATAAATTTTTTAAAAATTTCTTAAAATTACTTAAAGTAAGTGTTCTTTTATCACAATAATAATAATAAATGGGTAGATGGGAGAATGAACAGGTTTATGGAAGATTGTGGTGATAGCTTCACAGTGTGTACACTTATCTACAAATTCATCAAGTTGTATAAATTAATTATGAATGGTTTTTTGCATATCAAAAATAAAATAAAATGTTTTGAAGGTTTAAAAAAGAGAAAGACATGACAGTTCATAGTAATGCATGATCCTGGATTAGAAAATGAATTGGAAAGAAAAAAATGCTATCCAAAAATTCTAAGACAATTTTAAAATTTTGAGTATGGATTGGATAATAGCATCATATTACTATTAAAATTCCTGTGTTCAATTATTTTACTCTGTTGCTGTGCAGCAAACCAGCTGAAAAGTTAATGGCTTAAAGCCATAAATAGTTATTCCTTCTCATGGTATTGTGGGTTGGCTGGTAGTCTGAGCTGGTCCTGCTGGAGCTGTGTGGTCTAAATAGCCTCACTCCCATTGACGGCACTTGGGTTGATGTAAACCAAGATGACAGCCGTGTGTCTCTCATCCCCCAGCAGCCTCGCCCAGCTTGTTCATACTGTGGCAGAATGGCTCCCAGCATCAAGACAGGGCAAGCCCCAAAGCACAGGTGCTTTTCAAGTTTCTGCTTGCATCAATGTTTAATAGCCTGTGTACAAGGCAAGTCACACAGCTAAACCTAGATTTAAGGAATGAAGAAATTGATTCCCCCTCTTGATGGGAAGAGCATCTAAGTCACATCACAAAAGGGTGTGCATACGAGTAGAGGAGAACCATTTGACCATGTTGCAGTCCCTCATACTATAATTAAGAATATCTTTGTTCTTAGAAAATACACACTAAAGTAATTCAGAATAAAGGTGCATAGTGTCTGCAACTTACAAATAGTTAAGGGAAAAATGGGTGCCGAGTATGTACAGAGAGAGAGAAGCAGCAAATGTAACAAAATGGCAACAACTGCTGAATCTGCACAATGGGTACAAAAGACATATGAGAGTTTCTGTACTGTTCTTACAACTCTTAAAGTTTATGATCATTTCATAATGAAAAGCATTTTGCAAATCCCACTTAAATATTAGATCACCTCAGTTTGATTCGGGGTTACAGGGTTGCTGTAGTACAACAACTGCACATAAAAGAATAACGTGGGTGGGGTGAGAAGTGGGCCCTTAAAGGAGAGCGCTGGGGAGACCACTGTGAGGGTGTCCTGTGTTCTGCGTTTGGGTACTTTCTTGTTCAGTTAAACTCATATTTGTATCTTTTTCCTTATATGAATTCTGTATCATGGGAAGTTGTACCAACTCTCTGTAATGTCACTTAAAACTTTAGATGGCTGGTGAGCACCTGAATGATGTAATTATACCCATTATCAGGTCACACCAATCGCTCCCAGCTCTGGGTCAGTTTCGGGTCTATCTGGCCACAGTCATACCATTTCTGCCCCACAGTATTCTGCCCAGTTGTGACACCAGAATAATGACTTTAAAATGGCATTGGGGTGCTTAAATGTATTTCTAACTGTTAATAGCTGAATTAATTATTTATTTGAGTATTATAGAGACAATAAAAGAAATAGTTCACATTATAATATGTCTACCATGTGCAAGTAAGATCAGTGATTTTCAAAGTGGTCTCCAAACCAGCACCACCAGCAGCACCTGAAAACTTGTTACAAGTGCAAATTCTTGAGCCCCACCCCAGACCTACTGAATCAGAAACTTGGGGGATGAGGCCAAGCAATCCATGTTTGAATAACCTCTCCAGGTGATCCTAAAGTTTGAGAACAACTGCTCTAGACACCAGACCAATGAGAGCCATATCAGAGATTTAAAATTCCTCACTCCACCAACAAGTGACATTTAACAATAGTCAGCTGTTCCCACAACAGTTAACCATGGGGACAGATTTAGCCTTCTATAGGCTCAGTCTCTGACTGCCCCATGTGTGCCCTGGTTGGCTCTTGAAACCTTAAGACGTGCTTTCCAATTTTCAGACAAGGTCAAGAACTTTGTTCTGAAAACTAGTTTTCAGGACCACACATCCATTTCCTACCGCCCCTGTCACTACAGTTGGACCCTGATTCCTGTATTCTTGTTATTTACTTCAGGGTTCATGACTTTAAGAACTCTAGCACTTGACAAGTCTCAGCACTGTACCCCACTCTGGAATATAATGCCAGCTTGAACTGGAGTTGAGCCTGCTGTCCTACTTAGAATAAATGGTTGACTAGCTCCTGCCCCATCCCATAACTTTCCCAATTTAGTGCTATTTCTCTCCATCCTACCCAGCAGAATTTGCCGAGTTGCCACATAGACTAAACCTGATACATCATTGTGACTTGTCTGCTTTTTCTTATGTCCTAAAATTCAGCCCCCAAAACCAAATTATTCTACTAAACCAGCGGCTCTCATAGTCATAAACTGGACTGTGTTCCCCCCAAAATTGATATGTTTAAGTCCCAACCCACAATGTGACTCTATTTAGAGGTAAGCCTTTAAGAAGGAAATTAAGGTTAAGAGAAGTCATAAGAGTGGGGCCCTAACCCAATAGGCCTGCTGTCCCTATACGAAGAAGAAGAGACCTCTTTCTCTCCACAAGCACACAGGGGAGAGGCTGACAGAGGATACAGTGAGCGGGTGGCCATCTGCAAGCCAGGGAAGGGAAGCCACACCAGGGCCCAACCATGACAGCACCTTGATCTTGCCCTTCTAGTCTCCAGAACTGTGTGAACATAAATTCATGTTGTTTAAGCCACCCGATCTGTGGTACTTTTTCCTGGCAGCCTGAGCTGACTAACACAGTTATCTGGGAGAGGTTTTAAAAATTATACCCCAAGAAGACAATCAGTTTGTCTGAGGTGTGGTTCTTGCATTAACACTTCTTAGAAGCCTCCCAGATTATTCCATGTGCAGCCAAGGTTAAAAACCACTGGGACTGTCCCTGGTTTGCAAAATTCAACCCATAACCCTATTTAGAAAAGGGAAAAGTCTGTCCCATTGACATCACTTAAAGGATATCTTTAGATTTAGACACATTTGTTCTCCTATTTCAAGGAATCCCCAAATAGATAAGGAAGACATGATTATAGCTTGCCAGCTTGAGCAGCAGAATGTGCACTGAGCTTACAATTAAAATAACTTTGGAATAAAGCAGACCAAGATTTTTAATATAATAACTTATTCAAGATCTCTTATTTTCTGTTGGAAGTAATTTTCAAAAAAAAGAAACAAAATTAGTAAAAAAACCCTTAACAAGTCTGTAAAAAAGTCTTAAGCTTAGACCACAGCATTTGAGAAACATTGTGTAAATATGAACTAAATTAAAAGTTGCCAGTAATATACATAATTCACCTTCTCAAGAGAATAGGACAGCATGACTGGAAGTGAGCGGAAATTTTTCTGAAAAAAAAAAAAAATCCTGCTAATATCTTCAAATTGGAAGGAGATGTATATTAGACAGGGTTCAATTGCAGAAAATAAAATTCACTCTAGTTAGCTGAAGCAGAACAGGATTTGAAGAAGGAAGTTAAGTGCTAACAGAAATGTCGGAAGATCAGGAGAAGCAGGATTGAATCTGAACAGCTCCCAAAGCCACACTGCCTCTGCTATGATCAGGAAAGCTGCCTCTGTAGCAACCTGCTGGATCAGGGAGCCACATTCAAATAAACATAGAAGCTTTAGCAGATGATCCCAGAACCATGCAACATCTGTCATCCTCTAGCTACATAATCAGAGTGGAAGCCCCATATCCTGCTTCTCTACCAATGTGACTCAATTAGTACTCAATGTATCTTAAAAATGCTTCTGGTTGATGTAATCTAAATGATGTCCAGAACCCTAGCTGCAAGGGAGCTCAGGAAGTGTGGTTTTTCAGGTTCTCAGCCTTTGTTTCTAAAAGATTGGAATATTTGTTTATAAAGCTACTTTTTATGTACTTGGCATCCATATACAACCTACTTTCCATAATTATATTTCCAAACAATAGCCTTCACAACATGCCTATCTACTACAGTTTTCCAGCTATAGACAAGCAGTCACAGGAGACATTCAAGAGGATTGCTAGCATACCAGACATACATACCCCTTTCTTTATTTCCCCCTTGATAATTAGGATCAATTATGTCAGCCAAAACAAGATTAGCCTCTTTTTCCTAAAATGGCCAGTTGTATCCATCCCCTAAAAGAAGTAATCCTCTCTTAGATACTAAGAGTTCTAAACCAGCAGAGCCAAAACTTCAGCAACGAGAAGGAAAATTTTACAAGTAAGTCATTTGCTATTACATGTGTAATAGTGAGATATAGTAGTAGTAAGAGATGGTATAGTAGTAAGAGATGCCATTACCAAGTCTCCCACTTTGTTTTTAGACCCTATGTATTCCAGCTATAGGAGAAATATGTTGGCCAATGGTTCAGAGTAAACACATCTGTAAGGCAGCATTCCTCACAAGGTGTTATTTCTTACATGCTGCCATAACTGAGTCTTCAATGGTCTATTCCACCATTTTATTACCAGCGAATCTATAAGTATGAACCTGATGCTTTGTTTTTAGCTATTAGTTCTTTGATCAAACAAAATATTGTGCATGATATCATAAATAAGCTATTTCCTGAGTCCTCAGATATTTGCAGGCAGAAACATAGTAAGCGGAGAAGGCAAATCCAAATCCAGATGGAGTAATCCCTTTCCAGTGATGGAAGGAGCTTAATATAATCTATCTCTAAGCCACCTAGGCATTATTCTGTTTCTGGCAGTTTGGACACTTAGTTGATATGACTACATATCAACTATGGTGGAGGAAAATTCATGTTATTGGGCTGTTATATAACCTAAACCTGTGCCACCAAAGCACCTCTGCTCATTAACCCAGTGAGAAAACACTGGAGTGGCTAGAGAAAGACTTCATCTCTCATGTACTGAGTAACTACCATGTTCACTTGATTTTGAGAACCTCGTCTTCCCAAGTGGCAGCTTTTGGACAGCAGTCATAAAGTACATATGACTCAGCTTTTGGGCCATCTCAAAGGTCCATCTACCTACCTCTTCCTCAGACTTCCTTGTCCAAAATCCTCCAATCTTGTATTACCCAACCCATTAGCTGTTGTCCATGAATCAAAATATATACATGTATTCAGTTTTCTTTCATTCTCAACGAGGTAGACCACTAGGCCACACCACCATACATTCTGCACACTGAGAGGATTTCCTTCCTCCCCATCTTTGAGTAACACCCTTGAGCAAAGTTTTAACTCAACAGCCAGTCCACTTCCAGCTCATGCCGCACATATCATGAGGAACAATCTATAAACAGACTTGAATTTCTGGCATCTCAGTGTCATCTAGCCTAAGTCACCACTAAGTATAGGGCATGGTCAGTCATCAGACCTAACAGAAACACTCTCAGGTGCTCAAGCTACATATTGAGTCCCAAGGTTCTGGTAATTGTGTATACATCAATAAATTCCCCCCATCAAAATGTTAGACAATTATCTTCAAAATCCATTTTCCACAGATAATCCCCAGCTTTCTGCTGTTATAAATATATTAGCAAAGTCATTTAAGTTTTTGTTTCTAAATGTTTTATTTTCTTCTAGGCTTAATTTCACAATTGCTCCCTAGAACGCTCAGGGATCTGATCTGGTTATAAGTGTGGAAACAATAAGGGTAGTGAAGGTGCTACAAGTAGAGAACTGACATCTCCTTGCAAGGGACCTGTCTTAGAAAAGGCTGTTACAGAGTCTTTGTAAGACAAGATAAACATCATCAGGAAAGGAAGAAGCTGCTTCGACTGTCAAGGAAGGCTTGGTGAGGTTCGAGCGTGCAGATTTATCCAAGCTCCCCTAAATGACATTATTTCAGTAATGAGGTCCAATTTTTTCTAAGGCAGTGTTTTCAATTTTGTGAAAAATAAATGGCAAAACTATAAATTCAACCTACCTTATAATTCAACAACCTGCAGCATCATACTTGCCATCTGATTTCCATGTAAATTAGTCTCGAGGCTGCAAAAGACGAGAGAGTCTTTAAGGACAGTTATAAAAATTTCTTAATTCTCAGATGGTTCCTAGAGCTGAGAATTTAAAATATTGAGCATATTCCTTTCTTTCTTTTAGCTTACCAGCACAATTTAGAAAAAAATAAAAATAAACCCACTCCTAAGACCCTTTCTTCCTCCTGTCCCCATAATAATCTATCACAGTGGATGACCAGAAGTGGTAATTTAAGTAACTGCTCACCCTGAGCTGTTGTTGCCTTTAAATAAAATCAAGTCCAATTTCTTTGATGTTTATTGCTCATAACCACTTCTGGTACTAATTACTTTATCACTTGGGTCTCACTTGCACACAACAGAAGCCACTTTAAATGGTTTAAGTGGAAAGTGTTTTATATGAGGAATGATGTGCTCCCATAAGTTCTGCAGAGCTGGGGAAGCAGGATCCAGGCTAATCTCCCAGGACCAACTCCTAGCCCTTGGAACCGCCCTGCCTCTGCTGTCATTGAGAAAATGAACATCACCAATGCAAGAAGGTAACAAATCAGGAGTCCATCTGTACTATTGTTGACTGCAAAATACTATACTAACTCTGACATGACTGGGAACCCTGCCACCACAGGACACACAGACACACTAGGAACACAGCAGCACCACACTGTGACAGGGAGGTGATCAGGTAATTATCTGCCTCGTTAGCAGGTCTCCACGTCACATGCTGGCTCCAGAATCATGTCACTTCTCCCACAACCCTACACTCTGCTTCTCTTGCCTATGTTCATTTTTTAAGTAGAGTCTCATGCACCAGCATCTGGTTGGTGAAGCATAAATCATATATGAAACTCGGATTTCTGGTGATCTGGGAACGTGGCTTTAGCGTACCAGAGAAACTTCGGGTGCATGTTGCGTTGGTCATCATCATTTGTAGCTCCTCTCTTCACTTTGTATCAGAAAGACTTGAAAATCACAATAGGCCTAGAAAAGTCGCCATATTGTGCCTTATTTTTCTTCTGCCCCGTGATCGATGGGAAGACAGGCACAATTTACGAAAAGTCATAATTAGAACCAATGATCCACATCCATAAACTATACTGTAAGGCAAGCCATATTGAGAGGTTTAGAAAAACCCATGGTGTTTTAACAGCTTTACTAAGGTGTCATTGATGTGCAATATACTGTATATATTTAAAGTATACATTCCAAGTTTGATATATGTATACACCCATGCAAACATTGACACATCAAGATAATGAACATATCCATCAGCCTCAGAAGTTTTCCCAAATTCCTTTATAATCCATCCTATGAGGGTTCCTTTTAATTTAACATTACATCAAATTAGCCAATTCATTCTTTTTTTTCACATTAAACATAATATATTGCTTGTGCCTTTCATATGACTTTTTACTTAATGTTCAAATTTTTTTTTACTTTTCAGTTAAAGCCAATTAATTCTAAAATAGGGGAACAAAACAACAGAGCAGGATATGTTCTCAAATCCAAAAACCTCACCTTTTGATACAAAAGTTCTAATTCATTCATAAACAATCCAGAGAAAAGCTTAACATCTTGGGGTATAGCCCTAGTTTGCTCCGTACCCATCACAAAAATCAATATAACTAGACATATAATATAAGCCATTGGCCCTATATATGTATAACAGAATACTGATATATAGCTAATACTACAAGTGTCTCTCCAAATTTGGATCAGTGTAAAAAGATTTTATTTGCTACAACTGAGAACACATACTGTTGATAGCAATGTCTATCAGCAACTGAGACGAGCAGGACATACAACACAGGTACAATTTGCAGCCAATGAGATATAAAAGGGACAATAAATGAGAGATGAGAGGAACCAAAAATGATTTTGCATTTACTAAATAAAACAAACTGAGAAAATCTGATACTAAGTATATGAGAAAGAATGCCAGGCAGTAAACAGTTCTACTAAAACAGCAACACAGCACTAAACACCACCAAGGGAACAGTGTAATACACTTCAAATATATTGCCCCAAAATTCTGGTATTTAGATATGTGACATGAACATAAATAGGATAGGAGCCACTGAGAGGAAGAAAACACATCTAAACCAGTGGTTCTCAGACTTTATACACCTCAGAATAACCGGAGGGCTGCTGCTGTTTCTTTTTTGGTTTCTGTTTTGAGATCTTGATTTTAATTCTTTTATTTTTTATTTTTTAATAATTTTTCTAATTTTTCAATTATAGTTGACAAACAATATTATACTAGTTTGGGGTGGAAAATGTGAAGAGTTTAAGAAGTACAAATTAGCGCCAGGCCAGGCCAGGCATGGCTCAGCAGTTGAGCATCGACCTATGATCCAGGATATCGAGGTTCGATTCCCAGTCAGGGCACACGCCTGGGTTGCGGGCTTGATCCCAGTGGGGGCATGCAGGAGGCAGCTGATCAATGACTCTCTCATCATCGTTGATGTTTCTATCTCTCTCTCCCCCTCTCCCTTCCTCTCTCTGAAATCAATAAAGATATATTTTAAAAAAACTACAAATTAGCAATTATAAAAATAGTCGTGAGGATGTAGTCAATATTATTATAATAACTATATATGGTATCAGATGGGTACTAGACTTACATAACACTTGATAAGTTATATAAATGTCTAATCACTATGTTGTTCACCTAGAGAGCTTCTTAAAATACACATTGCTGGGCCCCACCCCTAAAATTCTCATTACAGAGGTCTCAGGTAGGTGTCCAAGCATTTACATATCTAATAAGTTTGCAGATGATGCTGATGCTGCTGCTCTGTAGACCACACTATGAGAGCCCCTACTGATCTAGATTTCCAGTTTAATTCCTAGGAGAAATATGCAAATGGAAGTCAGAGAACCAGGGATGGTGGCCAATAAGACTTGGCCAACAATATGAACATGTAACATAATCAGAGAGAGCGTTCCCCCAACTAAAGAACAAATAACAGAGAAAAAGAAAACAAATGTAGAATCTATGCAAAAATTCTGTCCCCAAAAGAAGAAAAATATTAAAACATGGCATAAAAATGATAGAAACAGGACACAATTAGGAAGAGATGATTCAAGGAAGAAAGGAAGCACTTAAGAAAATAACTAATTTGGCCTCTAAAGGAAAGTAAAGATATCAAGAGCTCTATAAAACAAAAGATGAAAGATGAAATGACATAACCAATAATAATAATAATAATATGAAAAGAGAACTGGCAAAAGAAAGTTCAGAAAAGAAAGGAAAGAAACATCATTGGGAAAAAATTTGTTAATACATTTTTATTGATTTCAGAGAGAGGAAGGGAGAGGGAGAGATAGAAACATCATTGATGAGAGAGTCATTGATTGACTGCCTCCTGCCCACCCCATGCTGGGGATCAAGCCCACAACCCGGGCATGTGCCCTGACCAGGAATCAAACCAGGATCATAAGTCCTGGATCATAAGTCAATGCTCAACCGCTGAACCACACCAGCTGGGCTCACTGGAAAATTTTAACATAACCTTTGAAGCAGTGAAGAACAAAAGCAGAGAGAACAAAATCCATATTTTAAAAGAGAGGTTTGAGGAAGCCACACAGAAATAAAGAGGAAAAAGACAATGAGAAAAAAGCTAGAGAGAAAGTGATGGAGATGAAGTACAAGCAACAGAAATCTCATATAGAACTAATTCGTACACCTGAAGAAAAAGCAAAATAATTGCTAAAATGAAACTGTTTTTAATGTGTTATGCTGGAGTTAGATTTCTGATTTGAAAAACGCTGAATATAGTAAAAAATAATTACATATCCTCTTAAAAAAATGGAAGTTCAAGGTTAAAAAATATAAGAGCTCCCAAACGGAAAAATCATGTGGCCTCCATTCACAGGACTGAAGCCTTTCCTCGGTGTCTCTGCCTTAGCCTATCTCTGCCTCAATGAAAAAACTCAGAGGGCTGGGTCATTCCCTTCCTTCTCTTTTCAGGTTTAAGATCAAATTTTCAGAACCCTTTCCTGACCTCCCTCTATACAGCAGACCTTTGACTTACTAGCACTTCACCCTAATTATTTGTTCCTTTACAATTAAAGTTGGGTACTTTTAATTTTCAAAAGATATAATTCTGTTGTTAATCATCGGTAACTTCCCAATAGAATTTAAACTCCACAAGGAGAGAAATCCTGTTTGTCTTGTTTACTATTGTGTTCCTCATACCTACTACAGTAATTGGCACATAGTAGGTAATCAATAAATGTGTTAAATGAATTAATGAATAATTATAAAATTACCATAATTCAAACTATATTTTAGACTGTAAGATCAGAAGGAATAAATTAAGAGTCTAGAATTAGACTCAAGCATATATAAAACTCTGAATACATTTTAATGGGTATGTTAAGTTGGCAGAGAGGTGTTCAGTATCTGGTGCATTGATTGGTCTTTTGGAAAAATAAATAAGGCACAATACCTTGTGTGAATGAATGGCTCTTGAGGGAGTCAAGGAATGATGAATAAGTTGACATAGAACAAAAACTTTAAAAAAAGAAAAGAGACTCAGAAAAGCAGATGTGCATAAAGTCAAAATTTAGTGTGGCAAGAGCTCAGAAAGTACTATGAAATATAAGCCATCAGGAATTTGCAGATGCTTTAGGAAAGCCTTCCCAGGGGACATGGAATAAAGGATTATACAAATCTTATTTAATTCTGAAAGGAAAGCTGGCATCTGGGTTGCATACACACAACACGGAAGCAAGAACTTAAAATAGAAAATATGTATGTTTGTTTTGACTCTATATAAATTATGAACTCATATTACAAAAGTACCACAAATAAGACTGTCTAATAAATGACAACCCAAATGAAAAGTTGCACATATCTGGTAAATAATTATTGCTTCTAACATAAAAAACAACTCATAAATCAATAAGAAAATAAAAATTACTGAAAGACACAGAGAGACAATCACATGCACATACACGTATCACAATAAGGCATTCTACTCTCCCCCCAAAAAAGCAAAAGTAATTAAAAACCAAAATAGAAACTGGTGTTAACCATAGTCAAAGACATAAAATACATTGAAATATCTTTTTACCCATTAGATTGGCTAATTAAAAAGATTGACAATATCCGTAGCTGACCAGACTGCAGGGAAATAGATGATCTCAAATACTGTTAGAGGGTTTAGTCAGAAATATATATTAAAAAATTAACACTTTGATTTAGCAGTTCCACTTCAAAGCATTTCTCCTAAGAAGATGTCAATTGCAATTTCAAACTCAGCAGGTCAAAAAGAAAACTCTTACACTACCAACAGTACTTGTTAATCTCCCAATATTCTCCCATCTTTCTAAATGGCACCTCCAGACACTAACTGCTCCAGAAAGAAACTTGGTTTTCCTTGATTCCTCCTTCCCCTCACTTTCTACATCCAGCTCACCAAGTCTTGTCAGCTCCCCCTCTAAATTCGTCTTCTCTCCTTTCCAGTGTACACACTGGAGTCCAAACTGCGGTCATATTTTCCCTGTATTTTTGCAATAGCTTCCTGACCAATTTTGCTTCTACTCTCATGATCTGACCCCAAGCCTAAAGCCAAAATTAAGGCCTTTAATTAAAAAGTTGTATGTTTTAAAGTAAATTCTCAAAGTGTATCATTTCTACCATCTTTAAAAACTAACCACCCGCCCTGCCGGGCATGGCTCAGCAGTTGAGCATCGACCTAGGATCCAGAAGATGGCAGTTTGATTCCCGGTCAGGGTACATGCCCAGGTTGCGGGCTCGATTCCCAGTAGGGGGCGTGCAGGAGGCAGCCGATCAATGACTCTCTCATCATTGATGTTTCTATCTCTCTCTCTCCCTCTCCCTTCCTCTCTCTGAAATCAATAAAGATGTATTAAAAAAAAACAAAAAACTAACCACCCAATAAATAACAACAAACCCTCCTTCACTCCACATCCTATTTTAGTTTTTTCTCTGCTCTTTTATAGAAAAAAAAAATTTTTTTTAATTCCATTTTCTATTATCCTCCATCTTTATTTTCTCTCCTTTTTTGTTTCTCAAATCCTTTCCCATCAGGCATTCATCAACACCTCCTACAAAGACTTCCTTTGCATGGATTTCATGTACTTTACATTATTAAATCTAACAGTCAATGCTCAGTACTCTTCCCACTGGACTCCCCAGCAGCATTTGACATGATTGATCATGCCTCCTTCCCCAAATGCTTCATTAATTTAGTGTTTGAGATACCACAACTTCCTGACCGTCCTCCTACCTCTGACCATTCCTTTACTAGCTCTTCTCTCCATGTGATCTCTTAAGTGTTGGAATACCCCAGGCTCCTTCCTCAGACATCTTCTCTTTTTCTCTCTCCTTACACAGGCCCCACTAGGTTTATCCATTCCTACAGCTTTAAATATTATCCAAATGTTAATATCTCCAAATTTATGTCTTCTGTCCTGACCTTTCTCCTGAATCCATGTTTGTATATTCAATTGCCAGCTCAGCATTTCCCCATAGAAATGTAATAGCCATCTATAGCTTAATATACACAAAAGGCAACTCATTTCCCCCCTCAAAACTTCTCCTTTCCCGGTCTTCCACATCTCCAAAACTGGAACCACCATTCTCCATATACAGCAAAACTATTGGAGTCTTGCTTGACTCGTTTCTTTCTCGGAGACTCCATATCCAATCCATCAGCACATCCTATTAGCTCTCCAATTTCAGTACATACTGAGCCTACCAATGTCTTACCACTTCCACCACTACCACCTACCTCAAAGCCACCATCATCCTTGCCTGGGCTGTTACAATAGCCTCCTAATTCTCCCCCCTACTTCCAACATTTCCCCTTTCATACAACAGCTAAGGTGATCTTTTTTAAAAACATGAGATCCTGTCACTCTCCTGCTCAAAACTTCCCAGTTTCTTCCCATTCTATTCAGAAAAGAATAAAAAAACTTAAATCTTCACCATGGCCTTCAAGGCCCCTGATGACCTCTCTGTCCTCATGTTCTATGCTCTGTGTCTAACCACTCAGGTCTCCTAGATTGTTTAGGCCTATCAATTAGAAGGCCAATGTGTTTGCCATTCCCTCTACCCAGAACAATCATCCCCCACCTTTTGGCTTGATTCATCTTTCACTTTTTATAGATCTTTGTTAAGCATCTTCTCCTCTACAAGGCTTCTAGACCACCCTAACTAAAGTAGCACATGCACAAGTGTATACAAACACACACACACACACACACACACACACACATACACACACCATTATCCTGTTCTAATTTTTATGTACATTTCTACCTGACATCCAGCTTTATGAAGCTAGAATATCAGCTTGAAAAGGGCAGGGACATCCTCTGTTTTAGTCATCACTGAATTCATGGCAACCCCTATATTTTAAGGCCTAGAATTTGGTGATATTAGAAAATTGCTCCATAAATATTTGATGAAAGATAGGTTGAGTAAATGACTGGTTCCCTTGCTCTTTCACTTAAAATCAGCACCCCACCACACTTAAATTTCTCAAACATCATTTTAGAACTTTGAAAAACTTATGCTTAATAAAATCTAACTCCTAATCATAGCCCATGAGGCTATGAAAGATTGATCTCTGACTGTTTTTCCATTCTTAGTTTCTTCTAACAATCTCTCTCTGTGGATCACTACACTGGAGCCATATCAACCATATGTCTGTTCTTAAAACACTCAAGGTCATTCCAAATCAAGGCTGGGACAATTCCCTGGAAAATTCTCTCTTCTTGTCTCCTGTTCAGGATGCTGACGGATTGGATATATGGAGTCTTCGAAAAAAGAAACAAGTCAAGCAAGACTCTAATAGTTTTGCCATATGTGGTGAAAGGTGGTTCTAGTTTTGGAGATGTGGAAGACCAGAAAAGGACAAGTTTTGAGGGGAAAATAAAAGTTGCATTTTGTTCATTTCCTTAGAAAAGCCTTTCTTGACTATACTAGTTAATGTTACCTCTTCCTTTCATTTAGGCACTTCATATTTACATATTCTGTTTTCTTCAAGCATATATCACTATTTGTAATTATCTCGTTACTTATTTGTTTGACCTTCTCTCAAGAATATCAGTTTCATAAAATCAGACATCTTAAATTCACTACTATTTCACCAGCATTTAGAATAATGTCTGGCACATAGAAAACACCCAAGAAATATTTACTGAATAAATTGTACAATGCATATATATGTGTATCTTTAAACCAATGTTATTTATAAAGGCTCAAAGTTGAAAAGAATTTAAAATCCACCAATGGAGAATTAAAGTATTGATGAAGTACTCAACACTGGAACACTTTGCAATGATCAATAACAATAATACAAACCTATATTCATTGATATGGAATAGTGACAATATATTAATGAATGAAAAATATTACATATTTTTTAATCCAACTTTAGTATGTATGCTTGTGTTTATGACTGTATAGTTATACATCTGTTAAGATATTTGCCAAAATATTAGCAACTATTGTCTTTGAGTGATATGACTTCACATACTATTTAACTTCTTTATGTTTTTTCATAGCTTGGCTTTGTTTGTTTACAATGAGTATATAATATTTATAATAAGCTTCTATTTTGAAAGAGAGAACAGCCTTGTTGTCTTTTTCTGTTAATATACAGCACAACTCCAATCTTCTTGCTTTAAAATAATATACAAATGCCAAGCTGAGGGAGTTTAATTTTTAAAAATAGAGAAACAGTAGTGGAAATTCTCAAATATATATTACTTTTTATTTGTAACTACACTGGCTTCAAAATTAATCACTGGAGGGCTCATGTACACTGCCTCCTTCCCAATCCATATTGACTGAAGAGTTGAATATAGCATTTCATAGCAATAAAGTCTTTTTTCCTCTCAATCTTGCTCTATGAAAGAATGAACTCTGAGTATTTATCACCAATTTTAAGTTTTCCTACCTAGTACACATAATACATCTTACCTCATCCAGTGCATCTTTTACCCTCCAAATCACATGTTAGAGAAAATTATACTGAGTCACAGGACCCTTTTTAGCTAGGTCTATAGTCTAGTCTGAACCCAGAGAGGTTTTTCATTTTCTTTTACGTATGTATGTATCTATTGCCATTGACAAGCCAAAAAAAATTATGTCAGAATTTGCCAAAAATAAGGCGCAAAGTAATCAAAGACTGCTTCTAATCAAACATTCAATAATCATATAATTACAGAAACATATTTTTAAAACCTCAGGAAATTTGAGTGAAATCACTGATGTAAGGGGCTTTGCGCATATGTGCTGTCACAGGCGGAGTTGTGTCTTCATCGCGGCAGAAGCGCAGCAGTTCCCATAAATCATACTGACACACTTTGTTCTAGTCCAGCTTGCAAGATAGCTGCTTTTGTGACATCCCAAAATCACAAAACAAATAGCAGGATGTAGTCAAATTTCTTTTCTGACAAACAAAAGAGAAAGCAGAAAACTTGCAAGGATGAATTCACATGAGATTGAAACGTGCTTAGAAGACGAAGAACTGAGAGGTCCCTGCAATTCCTGCGGGTGCCGTGATATGCCAAAATTGTTTTACGACACTTAGCCATAATTGCAGCTAACCACACTGCTGGGGCTCTTTCCTTGGCAGCATCAGGGCCTATGAATATGCGTGTGTATCTGTGTGTGCGTATAAATTAATTTCCCTGTGAAGGTGTAATTGTTCCACCTGTTATAGTCTGTCTACATCTTAAATTTGCATCGTGTTGCCAATTAGTTCACAAAACAGAACTGAAGGGTGAAAGTTGAGGTGCAGAATGTCTGATTTATGGCTGAAATTGGTTATGCCCGGTGATTTTTGTGGCTGCTTTAAATATTCTGTTTTAAATTGATTAAATAATTAAAGCTGCTGCAAACATGTCAGATGGAATTTCACATCAAATTTCAGTTGGTACCTTGGAAATGTCATCTATTTTCTCATGCTGTGGGATTCTTTACATTTCTGGAAAGTCACCTGAGGTTTTCACAATCATAAAAGAGACAGTTGTGGCAGGATAGAAGAGTTATCTCCTAGGAATGAGAAGAACTGGATTTTGTAATTTATAACCACCATGACCCTGAGCAAGTAACTCACCTCTCTGAAATCTTTTTGTCACATCTAAGAAATTTGCTAATGAGATTTGCTCTGCCCGTCTCATAGGATTCTTTAAAGATTAAATAAAGTAAGCCATGTCATTTGAAATGCACTTTGAAAATTGTAAAGTACAAAACTAGTTCAATAATATTATTTAAGAGAAGTCAGTGTTCGGGAGCTAGTTTGAAGTAATTATAAAAGAGCTATTCAGCACAATTGATATCACTCAATGTCTGTTGAGTGTCTACTCTTTGGCCAGCACGTCAGGTGTTCAAAGACAGCTGAAACACTGTCTTCCTTCCACAAGTTCACACTCCAGTGAAGACTACATAACACAACTAAAACTATCAAAACGCAGGGCAATAGATAAGTTCCAAGTGATGGATATCAACTGGTAGTCTTGCAAGACGGAAGTAAAAAATTTCACCAAGACCTTCCATGACGAGAGAAGTGTTGAGATTTGACGGATGTAATTTTTTTTCCTTTTTCTTAATGGATTTAGGGGTTTGGATACTGATCTTTTAGACTGATAAATAATCGCATTCCTTCCCGTCCCCAAGTTCAAAGCAAATTAATTGATAGGTAACAAATTGAAATAGATTAGGGAGACAATGCAGATGGAGACGGTGGCAAAGCAGAAACAAGGGGTAAGAATGGACATTACATACACAGGGAAAGCTGAATAAACTGCACTGGTTAGAGAAGGGAGTTTCTGCAAAGGAGTTGGAAACAGTAAACTTAGAGAGGCATTGGAAGTGTTACATGCGGAATAAAAAACATTACCCTATAGACATTGGAAGCTTTTGAATAGGGAACCAACATGATCAAAAGGATCTCTGTAAAGATTATTGCTATATTATTATTTCCTCAATAATTTAGAAATGAAAAATAAAGAATGCAGCTTATTAAAACAGTCTAAGAGTAAGAAAATAAGGATGGGGTGACAGCTGAACACATATGTTTTGTTGAATGTTTAAATAAGATGGGAATTTGGTTTCTCAATTTAGTCTAGCTAATTATATAACTAAGACATAAACACACCTCACTCCTAAATACCTTGAATAGCACACAGTCTTTATCGCAAATTGTTTCCTTATTATCGTAGCACACTTATGGCAGAGAGAAATACCTAATAATGAGAGAGAAGAATTTAAAATATGATTAGCATCAGGAATAGCCTTAGAAAAAAACTTTAAGTACGAAAAGTTTACTTTTAGTAGTCCCCACTTTAACTCCCCAAACCTATGAAGAAACAATTCTTACTTTTGGTGGAAATCATGTTTTAACTTTTTTAATATATTTGACTTTTAATTGGATCAGACTATAGAGCAAGCTGTGCCCCAGGACATTGTCAAAAACAATAGAGCCATCAGCTGCAACTAATATAAGCTAATAGTTGGATGTGATGCCAATAGAGGCAGACCAGCCACAACCTTAATGGGAAGATCAGAGAAAGAGACAGAATCAAAGAGAGTCTGGCAAAATCATTATCATCCCACTGAGCCCTGCCATGCCCTCTAGAAATTCAGCCTCCCTTACTTTATATGTCCTCCCTAGAAACAATGGGTGCCTCCTCTTCTCACTGTTTCCCACCTGGCTGCTCCAGAAACCCAGCTTTGAGATATGATAAGATGCCCTAGACTTTATAGATAGATGAGATGTCAAGACTTTATAGGCAAATAGAAAATTTGAGCTGCAAAGAACTAGGTCTAAGAACCTGGCTATAGCTGACCCCTTAAAAACATTGTTCATCTCTCCAATCTCTCGTTCCAAAAGTAGGTGATCAATTCACGTATCAGTAAATTCATCACCAGTGACAAAGACTGTTCAATGTGGTGATTTAACATAGTGGCAGCAGTAAACCAGTAAAAGCACTTGAAAGATATTTGGGGTGCTATGTTGGGTTTCTGAATACTATGTGGATATCAGGACCCAATTCAATAATACAAGAAATAGGATCCCAGCTCTTTTGTAATCCTCTCCCCCTACATACCATTACCAGCACTACCACCATGATCAGCGAGGGACTGGAAAGAACCAAGCAGGATGCTATGACTCCTGCCAGTGGGATTAGAACAACACTCGAGCTCCCTTGAAAACTGCCAGGAATGCTGAAGGAGAAACTGAAACAGAGGCCTAATCAGTCTACTCAACACGGAAACGGTGAGGGAGGAATTCTCAGCATGACAAAGACATCTTCATGACTGCCTGCTAGTCCAGAGTTACCTCTCAACACCTTGCACCCAGAACTTACTAGACACCTTAGATCTCAGCATAACCCACTACTTATAATTCTCTGGACACTGGATGTTCCCCACCTTTTGTTTTCCTGCATGCGCTAAGCCCTGCTCAGAAGGCCCTTCCTTCCTTCTCCCAATTCTTAATTATCATTTGATCTCGATTAAAATATCACCATCTCCCCCAGTCTGGTTTGGGGATTCACCTCTCATACTCCCATTGTATCCAGAGCCTGCTTCTATTGTAGCCCCTACACTATAGTGCAGCTGTCTGTTATATTGATGCTCCTGACTATAAATTCATTAAAGCCTAGAACCATTACTTAGTAGTCCCCTTATCCATAATACTGGGCACAGTGCCAGGCATAGAGGAACTCAACACATGTGTGGTGAGTGAGTGATTACAGTTTTGGAGACATAAAACTGCTAAAAAGAAGTCAAGGCTCCCCAAATTTGAGACCATGACCACAAAAATAATTCCAGAATGCAATCTGATCATTCTAAGCCTTCAAACATATTGTCTCCCTCATCAGGCCTAGCAAACGAGTTGACAGAGCTAAGCCTATAGTTTATAAGAGAATTTCTTTGTAGCTTCAGGAGGCTACAGAATAGAGGAGACCCTGGTAAGCTAAGATAAAATAATGTGATGATGTGTGACACATGTGCATTTAAACAAAGACATTTTGGATATTATGCCTTAGCTCATAGAAATGGTTTAGCTGTGCAATTTCAGGCACAAGAGCCAGCAGGAGGAGATAATATTTTATACATAGAAACTTTCCTTAAGGCCCTGCTCAAGTCTCACTTTACAGGTGACCACCTAATTAGGGTCACCAGATCAAACACAGGGTACCCTATATTTTAGCATAAGAAAGCCCCAAAGATTGCATAAGATATACTTACACTAAAAAGTTGTTATTGTTTATCTGAAATTCAAACTTAACTGGGCATCCAGGATTTTCATTTCATGAAAAATAAAAACTTGAAAAAGCATGCTGTTATATTATAGGAGTTTTCTGATTAAGTTTAGCCACTCACATCAGCAGTTACTACCCCTTCCTCATCATCTCCCCAGTTGAATTAAAAGTTTAAGAAAATTTTATATTCTGCACCATGTCCATGGACTGTTTCTGCCAAAACTCCGTGATATCCATTGAAATGACTGTCCTAGCTTGGAGCTGAGAGAACTGAGGCCCGGGGAGAGTGGGCAGCAGAGAATTCCCAGCCTGAGCACCAAGCCAGCCAGCTCCTTAACACACTCTGTCACTTGGATTATGGTTGTTACTAGGCACAATTAAAATAATTATATTCTCATTAAATAAGACTATTTCTCATAATAGCCTAATTTGATCTCCAATAAGGACCGGATCCAGCAGGGCTTTGGAAAGCAGTGCTGTTGATCTCAGTGACAGCCCACTTGGCACAAGGAACAGAGAATTATGTTTTCTTGTTCAGCATCACTGCCACCTGTGACATTCCTAATGTTCCTTCTTCATAAAAATTAAACCTCCTGCTCGGGCTGAAAACATTTCTATTTCTAACGGCTGCACATAGACACTGAGGGGGATTCCATAATCCCCAACATCCCCCTAGTGAGGTTTTCTATGTCTTTCTTTAGATGTATTTTATATAAAACACACATCTTGATATTTTATCGCCCTATTAAAGTTAAAGTCATGCAAGCATGACAATTATCATCTCTATGAACCTTTTATCACTATAAATTTTTCAAAAACCTAAATGTTATCTGCAGAAGTCTTTTGAACTTACCCTTAAAAGCCATTTTACCACATTAAAAATAAAACATCAGTTCTGTCATTTAAAATTTGATGGTGGAAATGGAAACATTGCCAGCATCTTTATTTGTGTTTCTCTCTTTCACACCGAACTGCACTAGTTGTGATTTTAAATGTCCTTTTAAAAAAGAACAACTTGACTCCACCCAGCTGGAGAGCCAGGTTCTAACATATGTCCAGGTGCACCAAGCATTGCTTCCATATCACCATGGGGACACCCAATTAGGGGAAAGAAGTGCAAGTCAAAGGCTATGCTCACAGGATTCATTTTTCTAAAGCACATCTAGCGCTCATTTGCTTTTGTTGAGATATCCCTTCTTCATGTAAAAAAGTGAATTTCAACCTGGCCTATCCGCCTCTAAACTCAGGTGCTGCCCTTTGCATAACTTCACGGGACCTCTAGGTTTTCCCCCAGATTCCCTTGCTTCTGTTTCAGGGCCATTGAAAATGGGAATTTGCCCCAGGGAAGTCTGGATAGGACTCAGCAGTGTCTGGGCACCGGTGAGTGCCACTTCTGCAGTTCAACTCAGGAGGACCCAACAAGCACTGGACTGTCAGGATCTCTCAGGGTGTTCACTGGGGATTGGTGCTTAAAACAACACAAAACAAAACAAAACAAGACAAAAGACAAAACTCCCTGGATTTTTCCTGTGCAGCCAAAGTTTAGAATAAGTAAAACTGGGAAAACCCCAGACCATTCTGATCTGGGAGGAGATAGTGTACCGACCCCTTCCACCAGAGAGTGAGAAATAAAGCTACTGTGACTCCTCAGAGAGTCACATACTCAAATGACAACATCATTGGCCTATGTATGGTGCCTCAACTCCCATATAACTACCTGATGTTAGCAGAAAATGGGATTGGACGGTTTTTCAAACTGAAACTGAATTCTCTCCATGGGGTCTCCAGAGCTTGTCTCCCAACCTCAGTCCCCAAACACCTCCAAGCGCACACACTATCTCCTCCCGGATCAGAACGGTGTTGGGTTTTCCCAGTTTTACGTATTCTAAACTTTGGCTGCACAAGAAAAATCCAGGGAGTTTTGTTTTGTGCTTTGTTTTGTTTTGTTTTAAACACCACTCCCCAGTGAACACCCTGAGAGATTCTGACTTAATTGGCCTGGGGTGAGGCCTAGGAATAGGCATTTTAATGCCCCCCCCCCCCCAGACGATTCTAATGTTCAGCCAGGGTTTAGTACACTGCTTCTTTTCACTTTCACATCTATTTTCTGGCATAAACTATACACCGAACTTCCTTCAGGGTCTTCCCTTGGAATCTCAAAATGTTTTCTTAGCTTTTGCAGAACTTGGCTCTTGAAAATAGAAAGCTTTGACTTTCAAAACTGCCGTTTCTCCTTTGGAAGTAAAGGGCCTGTTTGGAAGTCACCAACAGAACGATGGCTGTCTCTTTGTCTCTGCCTTCCCTCTATCACAATCCTAATTCTCCTGAAAGAGAAGAGTCTGATGGATCAGGAAACAGATATATACTATGAGAAGCAGAAAAGAAAAGCACAAAGATGACATTTCTAGATAGGATCACTGCGTGTTCACTCCCTTACTTAATATCCCTTCCCCTTAAGCATTCTTCTCTTAGGGGAAGGCTCCCTGACTGACATTCCTCCCAGCAAGCATTATGAGGACAGGAGGGCACCACTGGCTCTCTCCAAAGGGCAAGTGAAACAACCATCTCCACAGGGATTACTCAGGAACCTCGAGGTCCTCCGCCTCAGCCTGGTACTACAAGGATCCCTGAGAAAGAAAATGGAGGCATTTCTACTAGAATATAAGGAACTGAGCCTAACCCATAAATGACCTTCTTGATCTCTGTAGTGACCCATGGTGAGCACAGTTACTAAAGGGAGACTATGGATCTACCCAAAAGATCCTGCCTCACAATTTGGGGTTCAAAATCAGACCACTTCTACTAAAATATGCAACTTGAGTGACTCTGTGTCCTCAACTTGCTACCTTGAGAATGTGATAAGCCCAACATCCATGGACTTCCCCTTTCCAAAGGGCACAGCTCCAAGAGAGGAAATGGAAAATCTGTTCTCCGTCTCACTTGCTGTTGCTGTGGTTGTTGCCCTATGATGTCCCAGTGGAGAGGAGGTGGTCCAAAAACCTGTTGCAGGGACCGAGGCACACACCACTGTCACAGGGATGGCAGTGTCCTCAGGGTGCAGAAGGAGGAAGTCTCTCCCCACAAATGTTACAACCAGCTAGTAACCATGCCTTAGAAGACTACGCAACAGGTATGGATTTGGCCACCATCGTGTGCCATAAAAACAGATGGTTGGAGATTTCTCCTCCGTATGACTATGCCTTCTTAGCTATCCAGAAGGAGGAGGGGCTTGTCAACATCACAGACTGATAGTGACACAGTACTCTCCACTAAGACACACTGGAAGCTGTTTCCTCAAAGTATACCCACAGACCAAGACATCAAGTGGAAAAGAGTTTTGAGCTTCAGTCACTTCTGTGTCCACACCACTGTCCCCACAACCTCAGAGAGAGAACAATGCTATCCTTGGGGCCAGTCATGGTTTCTCTGTGTCATGTAGGGCCCAGCCCATGTCATGCTCTTTGGATATCAAGGCTAAAACACAGAAGTTGCTTCTCCCACAACTGGTGTCCAAGGGAGCAGAAAACAAGAACCCTGGAGGTTCAGTGATAACATTTACTCTAAATCTGCCTCCAGAGACTCTGCTTTCCCCAGGCCCCACCCCAAATCCGTACCTGGCAATGTCTCCAACCACAGGCAACAGACTTAAGAGGAGCATCCCCCAACCCCCTTCTCAGAACCAATTTGACCACAGAATGACAAAAATTATAATACCACTATTTTCTTTCCAGACAATCACACAATAGTCTGAAGCTGACTATTTTCCCAATATTCAAACTAGTAAGTAAGACGTATGTCACCTTGTTTACATGACACAGGAGTGACAAGATAGAAAGAAGATGGAAAAAACGGATTTAGGTCACCTCCATTAACAGATAGATGAGGAAACTGAAGCCTAAGGATCCTGTAAAAGTGAGGATTCACTTGACAAATTCACTTGACTAAACCAGTCATTTCTCATCCAAAAATATAGCTGCCTAGGTGAGAAAACTTCCCTTCAGTTGCCTATTCCCTCACTGTGTAATACATTTGTGACCATGAAATACCTTATTGCTACAAGGTCAAATTGCACTGGGGTGCACTGAAAATTTTACACAAACTCAACGTATGATTAACAAATATCCTTTGCACGATTAAAAGCCATACATGCTGGCCAGACAATCCACTAAGGGCATTTTCTTTCTTTTTTGTTTTTACCCTCCTATAGGTCAATGGGAAAGTAGAAACCTTAATTCAAATTACCTGTTACTTTGGACATACAATCCTATACTTCATATTATTTCAATGTAGCCTATTTAATTGTAAATTACAGGTCCTATGATGAGAGCTTTATTGCATTTCTCATTTGCAGTTGTTTACACTTTGCTATCAATATTTCCCCAACAATATGCAATTCAGAGGCTGTTACGCTGACACTGATGCTAATGGGTTATATTATACTTCTGTTCCACTATGGTGCGCGTTGTTTTAAAAAACATAAAGAGCCCATTTTGCAGATGTTCATAAAGCCTCACAGCACAGACTTGCTTATATTCTGCACTGAAAATAAGCTTAGACATCCTCCCTCCCCCAGCCAGCTGCGGCTCAGAAATTTCAAAAATATCTACATTACTTGAGTCCTGAGTCTTTCACTACATATTCATGGTCCCCATGAAGGACAGGCATCGGTGGCCCTGTCAATGCAAATGAACAGCGTGCTTACAGCAACATGAAACCAAGCAGCAAATGCAGAAGAGCAGATGTCTCCAGAAAGATCGAGCCCCGAGATTCCCATTACTGCACTGTCCAATGGTGGGATGTCAGTGCTGATCCGAAAAAGGGAGCTGTAAAGAGTCAAAGCCACAGGGGCAGCACATCTGTCCCAGCAGCATAACTCAGCCCGTGCCCTGGATGGGAGCACACAGCTTGCTTCTAAACGGAGAAGAATCCTCAGTGAGGGCAACAAACTAAATCTCCCTGGAGTTCAGCAGGAAGTCTAGAGAACACTAGACTAGTTATTGATCTCATCCTACAACAAGGCACTTGTATTTTATCACCAGTAAATAACCCTTGTGAGTCTTTTCAGGGACTCGGGGCAGCTAAGATAAGAACATGTTTTTCCCTGGTGCTTTAATGTAAAAATAACTTGTAGGTTAAAAACACACACTATAGGAAAAAATCATGAAAACAGGGTGTCCCAGTAGCCAGGTAGAAGGCTAGCAAGTCTGCCTACCACTGCTGAGCTTTATCCCGGATAGTGATTGAACTTGAGACCTAAGGCGAGCTTCATCTGGCCCTGTCTCCAATCACCAGTGGAAAGACCAAGCTGACAAAGCTGCCAACGTACCTACTGGGGGTTCGGCGGAACTCATAATGAACGGAAATGCACTTCGAACCAGATGATTGTGCTGAAATGCTTGGAAATAACATGACGAATTAATAATGAAGAGCAGAGAATTGACAATGCTGAAGAGGCTATGGAGACTTGGTCATTTGGATTATGCCTCTGGAAAATGACACTTCAGTGCCAATTTTGAGTGGCTGAGCTGGAGTCCAAAACCCCACAAGCACTAGGCTTATTGCCACTTTTCATCAGCTTATATGTTGGAGCTGGATGCATTTTGCATTCACAGTCACATTCTTGTCTTTCTTTTCTGTTTCTTTTCCTTTTTTCTCGGTGCTTTACATGTTGTGGTGACTAATTTTAAAGCTCACACATATATCCAAAACAAAGCAAGTATAAAGGAAGAGTCTAGCATCAATAACTTATTACCATTTTGTTGGCTTGGAATAATTAAAGCTGGATCACAATAACTGTTAGTCATTGCTTTCATCATTGTTTATCTGGAATTATGCAAATGACAAAACCAAACAGGCCAGCTGAAATCCGTCTCCACTCCCTTCCCCTCAACCGAACTTTTCTGCTTTGAAAATAGCTGCATTACGAATTGTAGGGTGACAGTGAGCTGGGTAAAGCTAACCTACAGCACAGAAGGAGCGCAAAGATCACCTTCATGTTACGATTTTTCTTTGTCGTCTTTTTCTAGGGCCATAAATTAAGAGTAGATCCAGGTTCAGCGAAGCCTATAGATTACAGAGTTTGGATGCCCTCCTTGAGAATGAAAATACACGAAGTTTTCCAAAAATATATATCCAAGCCAGCACATTGCAAGGGCCACTCGCAGGAACTTGGAAGGGGTCTGTGTAAAGGAGGAGCCTTGAAGCTTAAAAGGAATCTAATTCTAACCCTATGGAACGGGGCTGGCATGGATTTTTCCATGTCCCTCACTCTTCCTCACACAGCCTTTTAGCCTACTTCCCATGATTCTCTCCCACTTTTTTCCCATGATCCTTTTCTTCTACTGCATGTCTTCAGAGCTTGGACAATAGGTGGACTCTAAAGTATATCAGAACATCTACCCTATTTATACATGAAAACTGAGAGGGACAGCCCTCTTTCTGGAAACTTCCAAAAATTAAATGAAAGGGGAAAAAGGGCCAAGAACAATATAATTATTTCCTTGATTTGAATTTTCAAACTATGCTTACTTTTATGATCAAATCCCAGAGGGAAGAAAATCAGAGATCAACCTGTGCCAGTGACAATTAAAGAAACCTGTCAGTGCCATCACAAGGTACTCATGTTTCTTCCTTAAAAAAAAAAAAAAATTGACCAAGGACCTGGCAAAATTCTCATTTTAATTAGAACAAGGAGTGAATTAACAACTTTTGCTGCCAGCACAAACATGAGTCTAGAGAAGCCAGTCTGGTCCCCCTCGCAGTCAGCAACATCACCTATCTCCCGAGGTTGCTATCTCTCTGCATATAAAACAGCCACCCAGGGAAAAGCTGAGGAGGAGGTGGAAGAAGATGCAGCTGTTGTCAAAAAAGGGATGCTGCAGCTTTTATAGTTCGAGCAGCTGTCCCTAGCCCAGGACCAACCAGGACAGTAAGTCCCTTAAATGTTCCATAGAGAACGCAGCACACTCATTATAGCAGAGGTCAGGAGATGGGCAGCTTGTTGGATGCAACCAGGGCCACCCAGCGGCCCAGCTATGGACCTCTGAATTGGCATCTACGCCACAAGTTTAGCATCAATCCTATGATGTTAGCATAGTTCTGGTCCACCTCAAAATTCAGCCAACAGATGGAAAAATACTCTGAAGGACTGGAAAGCTGTTGGGGTGCTTAATGTTCTAGCGCAGGCATCCTATCATAGGGCTTCTTCTGGAATAATGAGATCACCTTCCCCAGCACCCTTTCCTCTCTTCCAAGCCTGCTCTTCTTGTGATCTCTCCCTGTTCTACCCAAGGCAGCAAACTTAGCCACTGTTCATTCCTCCCTCTCTTACTCCCCGCATCCTAATTGCTGTCAAACCCTGCCAATTCCATCTCCAAAATATCCCTTGAATATGTCTCCTTCCTTTTTATTTTCACTGCTCCTGCTTTCATTAGGACTCATATTAATTTTTCTCTGGACCGTAGCACTAGCCTCCTACTGCTTTCCCAATTTTCAGACTCGTATTTCTCTAATTTGTCTTCAGGTGATCAAAAGCTGTTTTCTGAAGCACAGGTCTATGGGCTTCACTCTATGTGTATATTTACAAAGAACTTTCAGTGGCTCCCCACTGCCTAGCAATAAAAATCCACTCATGGTTGCAATTTACCTCTGGAGACTCACCTTATATACCCTCTCCCAGTCTGCATGAGTCACAATCTGTTTTCTCATTTCTTTTCAGCTCCACATGGGCCTTTGCTGTCTCAGCTTGTAAACCTCTCCTCGCCATCAAGATCCAGGTTAATATAGCTTTTCTCTGAAACTTCATCTAACCCATCCTCCTGGCCAAATTTAAATGTCCTTCCTCTGGCTTCTCTTGTAGTATTTACCAGTCTATCTTATAAGAAAATTATCTATGTTCATATCCATGTGTCGGGGACAGGGTCTATTCATCTCTGTGTCCCCTGCACCCTGCGCAGAGCTGGCATAAGAAAGCATTCCATAAATACTTACTGAAATAGTCTCCCCAAACACCAAGGATTGATGTGCAGAGTAGATTTAGAGTGCAAGATTGTTCTCATTTTTTGCAACACTGCTGTTAGAGTGCTGGAGTGTGGGTGCAAGGGTGTTGGGAGGAGGTCAGAGTCACTTACATCAAAACAACTTCATTAATCAGAAAAGGTTTGGGGACTGGAAACAGAAACTCCTTGTATCTTGAGCCTGTGCTCCTTTTTCGTTTTTATTTCATTTTTTTCCATTTTATTGAATTTCCCTTTTTATATTTTTTAGTCCTATACCCAAAAGTGTCTGACTTGACTTTTTGGTCTGGTTCGTGTTGGGCACAAACTTCTCCCAAAGCAATAACCCCTGAAAGGCTGAGAATGCCAGTGTCTTTTAAAACTCCTTTTTGGCAATGAAACCCCAGCTCCTTCCTTCAGGTGTATTAATTGCCAGTGCCACTGCAGCCAGCCAGCAGCCCCACCAGTCACCAGCAGGCAAGCCAGCGGGCTTACCGATTTCCTGCTTCAATTAGACAACCCAACTTAGCTGCAGGCTACAACCTCCAAAAGTTACAACTGAGTACTTTCCCAGGGATAATTCTTTTGTTCAAATATCCTTCCCAAGACACTCCTATTCCATTGCTACATCAATGCAAGGTAAAAGTAGAAAGATTAGAATTCTTTTTAAGAAATAAGTTATCTGCAAATAAGCCCTTCTGCAGATCATGCTCCTGTTCCCTATCGCGCATTACTGGATTCCCAGTGAGAGGATTATCCATTTCGATCACTGTATCCTGTGCCTTCCCATGCATCCCTGTGGGTGGAATATATTTCCCCACCTTGTTTTGGCTAATGATCTATGAGCACATGTGCCAAATGCCAGTTCAGAGCAGAAGCATTATATATCTCCAGTATACAATCTCCACCAGGTCTCTCATTTTTAACTCTCCACTGCAAAAAAAGACACTTCCCAGAGTCGGGCTGCTCCCTGAGCTGGGATCTTAGACAGATGAGCACATGTGGAACAGAGCCTGGTAAATCCCAGAAGAGCTGCACCAATCAGCAGCCAATGTGTAACTGATATGTTGGGATCATTTATAACTGTAGTACAGTTGATAGATACAACAGATCAAAATATTTTTATGCAAATATACAAAAATAAAAATACTTTCTCTATTAAAGCTTATATGAACCAGTAAGAAGAAAACACCAAGTTCCCAAAAGATAAATGGGTAAAGGGGTTAGATTACTTGGAAGAGAGAAAGTCAATTAATTTACAGATTATAAAATATTCAGCTTTGTTATTACTTTAAAAATTAAAATGAAAGTAACTATGATTTTTTTGTAAACTTAAAATATATATATTAAAATAATACAAAGGATACAGTAAGAGACATTGAAGGACACTGAAGTTTTGGGGGGGGGAAATTTGGTAATATGTACAAAAAGCTCTAAATTCTTATTTTTGTCACATTACTTTTTAAAATGGCATTTCCACTGGGAGTACATAAAGGTTCTAGTCTCCCTTTTTCCTCACCAGCAGTTGATATTACCTACCTTTCTTTCATTTTTGTTCAGTGATATTGTTTGTAGTCACATATTAGTTTGCATGTTTCTGATTAGTATTGTGGTTGAGAATCTTTCATATACTTATTAGTCATATCTTTTGTCCATTTTTCTATTGCATTTCTTGAGCTTTTCTTGTTAGCTTACAAATATTTTCCCCCAGCCTTTACCCAATTATTAACCTTGTAATATATATATATATCTTTTATTGATTTCAGAGAGAGGAAAGGAGGGGGAGAGAGAGATATAGAAACATCAATGATGAGAGAGTCATTGATCGGCTGCCTAGTCCACAACCCAGGCATGTGCCCTGACCGGGAATCGAACCCTGATCGCCTGGATCCTAGGTCGACGCTCAACTGCTGAGCCACGCCCGGCCGGGCTTAACCTTGTAATATTAAATGGACAGAAATCTTTTAATGTAGAAAAATCCGTTAATATTACCCTTAGTGGTTTTATTTATTTGGTCTCATCTTATAAATCCTTCTACATTTAAAGACCACAAAGATATTCTTCAACATGTTCTTCTATTTGGTTTTTCATCTGTTTGAAGAGTTTATTCTAAATTATCTATCCTTTCCCCTCCTACACTCTAGCATATACCAAGTTGCTATTGGTCTATTGGTTGGGTTCAATGCCAGTAATATACTGTTGCTTTAACTGAGGCTTTGTATTATGTCTTAATATCTAGTAAGGCAATCCAACATATCTGTTCTTCCTTTTCAATATTATTTTAACATTGAATTCATAGAGTAATAATTAAAGTAAAACTTAAATCTTTAAAATGACTTGTTCCAACTATGAGAATAGTATATCTTTCCATTTATTATTTTATGTTCCTTAATTGAAAATTTCTATATTTCTCTACTAGGGCATTGTTCACACTTTATTAGGTGATTTATTTAGTACTTTATAGTTTTTGTTCTATTGCAAATGGTATCTATTACATTTTTAATTGTTCTTTACTGGTATAGACAAATACTATTAAATTTTACATCCAGCAATCTTACTGACCCCTGTTGGGTTCCCTATGAAGTAATTATTTTATGTTCCTATTCAAATAAAAGTCTTATTTCCTTTTTCTTTGCATACTACAGTATCAGAACCTGTAGCACTTTGTGGGACAGTAGCAGCCAAAGTGGTCACCCTTGTCTTTTTCCGAACAGTAAGAGGAATGTATCCAAAGCTTCTCTTTAAATGTGTAAGTTCTTGGTAAAGAGCTTTAATCATCTAGAAGTTTCCTTCCCATTCCAGTTTTCCAAAAAGTATATATCCTAGGGATTTCTGTATGTACACACAAGAGACTATAAGGAGGTTTATCAAAATTGTCTGAGTGTTAGGAATGTGTAAGAGTTGATCTAGGTATTCATACTGTAGAAATGAATAAGTAGAGATGGCTTAAAGATATTTAAATAAAAAGAAAATCTCACATATTTACCCCTCTTACCATTTCCTGTGCTCTTTGTTTCTTTGTGGATATCCATATTTCCATCTGGAATCATTTTCCTTCTGCCTAAAGAACTTGCTTGAACATTTCACTTAGTGCAAATTGACTGATAATAAATTTTTTCAGATTTTGTCTTTACTTCTTTGTTTTTAAAAGTTATTTTTGCTGGGTATGGATTTCTAAGCAGACCTTTTTTATTTTCTTTTTCTTTTAGTACCTTAAAGATGTTACACTATTTCCAAAGATAAACCTCTTGTCATCTTAATCTTTGTTCCTCTGTACATATGTGACATTTTTTTCTGGTTGCTCTCGATATTTCTTATTTAACACTGGTTTTGAGCAATTTAATTATGATTTGCTTCCTCTTTCTTTTGTTGAAGTTTTTTGAACTTCTTAGATCTGTGGGTTTATAATCTGCATCTAATTTGAAATTTTTCAGCTATTCTTTCTTCAAATATTTCTTCCATTCCCCTTTTAGATATTCCAATGACATGTATATTAGGCTCCTTGAAGTTGTCTCACTACTGGTAGTATTTTTTAATCCCTTCTTCTCTGTGTGTTTCCTTTTGGAGAGTTTCTGTAGTAATGCCTTCAAGTTCATTAATATTTTCCTCTGCAATGTGTCATCTGATGCTAATCCCATTCAGTGAATTTTTTCATCTTGCACATTTTTTAAATATTTTTATTGATTTTTAGAGAGAGAGGAAGAGCTAGGGAGAAAGAGAGAGAAACATCGATGTGAGGCTGCAAAAATAGGCTGCCCCCTGCAAGTCCCCAACCAGGGGTCGAGCCTGCAATCCAGGCATGTGCCCTGACTAGGAATCAAACCTGCAGCCTTTCAGTGCACAGGACAACACCCAACTAACTGAGCCACACCAACCAGGCATCGTCTCACACATTTTAGTTTTTAATTCCTAAAAGCTTGATGTAGCCTTTTTTTTTTAACATCAGTTTCTACTTAACTTTTTGAACATATGATACAGTTTTAATAACTGTGTTGATATCCTTGTCTGGAAATTTTAACATCTGTGTCAGTTCTTGTTCAGTTTCAATTGCTGGATTGTGGATCGTATCATCCTGCTTCTTTGCATGCCTGGTCATTTAATTGGATGCCACACATCCAATTTTTTCTTGTTGTGTACTGGATGTGTCTGTATTCCCCTAGTTGTTGTTGAGTTTTGTTCTGAAATGCAGTTATTTGTAAACACTGTGATTAATTCAGATCTTGCTTTTAAGATTTATTAGTCAGGACTTTGGCAGTGATTATTCTAGGGCTAATTATTGCCCACTATTGAAGCAAAAAACCCTTCTGAGTATTCTACCCAATGTCCTGTGAATTATGAGATTTTCTGACTGGATGGTGGAAATAGGCACTGTCCCTGGCCCTATATGAATGCAATGTACAGTTTCCTCTAATTCTTTCTGATGGTTCTCTGCCTGGCCTCACTGATCAGGACTCTACTGGATCGTCAAGGGGTAACCTCTGTAGATATCCAGGGTTCTGTTTCTGTGCAGTTTGTTTCCCTCTAGGACTCTGCCTTGCAAACTCAAGCCACCTTGGTCTCTAGATTCTCAGTTCCATCTCTTCAACTCAGGGAGTCTTCCAGGAGCCAGCTGGGTTTCCCCATCCCCGCGTCATGACCTGGAAATTCAAGGAAGTCATAGGAATCACCTCATTTGTTTTCCCTCTCTCAAGGATCACTATTTTTCATTGTCTGATATCCAGTGCTTTGAAAACCACTAGCTAAAATATTTTGTCTGTTGTTTTTTTTTTGTCTTATTTCATTTGCTTAAGGATGTTACTACTATTACTCCATCTTGGCCAGAAATTATTTACATAAAATGTAAGAGCATAAAAAATACCATATACTTTTCAAGGATAATAATAAATAAATGTATAACTAATGAATTGAAGGTCACATATTTAAATACATAGGAGTGGATGTTAGAGCAACAAGAGAAATTGGAGATAGCAGATGATTGGGAACAGCAAAACAATTAAATGAGTCATTTGCATAGTGATGATTATTTGCCCTGATCCCAGGAATATGATCAACTCTATGATGGGCACCTGAGGTCCTGAGGTTTTTAATGAGCTAAAGTAAGTAGGAAACAACAGAAACAACTATAATCAAATATAAGTGAAAGAAAAATTAAAATGATATAAAGAATCTGAAACGAATCTCTCCCACCAAAAGGATCCAGAACAGAGGATATATAGGTAAGTTTTATCATACTTTCAAAGGAACAAAGCTCTTTACCCAAAACTATTCCCAAGAACAGAAAAACAGGGAGGAAGCTACCCATTTGTTTTATGATTACAGAGTTACCTTACCACTGATGCTGAAAAAAAAAAGAAAGAAAATTAATTATAGGTCAATTTCCTTTTTTAATAGATGTAAAATCCTTTTTTAAAAATATTTTTTTATTCATTTCAGCGAAAGGAAGGGAGAAGGAGAAAGAGATAGAAACATCCATGATGAGAGAAAGTCATTGATCAGCTGCCTCCTGCATACCCCCTACTGGGGACTGAGCCCACAACCCGGGCATGTGCCCTGACTGGGAATCAAACCATGACCTCCTGGTTCATAGGTCTATGCTCAACCACTGAGCTACACTGGCTGGGCTAGATATAAAATCTTAAATAAAACATAACAAATTGAATCTGACAATGTTTTAGGAAGTAATAATATATCATATCTAAGGAGGGTTTAATCTTAGAAATACAATAATTATTCAACATCATTGTATCTCAAAAAGTATGAGGGGGGAAAAAAGCTTATGTGTTTTACTGTAATAAAATATACTTCAAAATCTATCCAAAGTAGGCAACGGAGAATTCAAAAGCTTTATTCTAAATGCCCAACCATAGCTCTAATTAAGCAAATTATGATATTAACCACTCAACTGAATATTACATAGCCATATGTTTACAAATAATTACACAAAAAATGCTATGATAAGTAGATTCTTGATACCTTGACATAGTCAGATTTTAAACTCAGTCCTCAACTGAGTTTTACTCTGACCATTCTATTTAAACTTACAACCCACCTCTATCCCCCAAACGTACTCTTGGCACTCTAAATCTGCCTTATCCAGCTCTTTTTTTTTTTTTTTTTTTTTTTTCATTTTTATGTAAAACCTATCAACTTCTAACAAACTGGATAATTTACATGTTTGTATTTATTATTTTTTAAAATATAATCTCCTGTCTTCTCCCATATCAATATCACCTCAACAAGAAAAAAGTTCATTGTTTGATTTACTGATATAGCTCAAGTACCTAGAAATGCCTAGCAAATCTACATATATGTTAAATGAATCAATGAATCAATTTAACTGTAGGGATTTTGATTGTGAGTAACCTCAAATTCTGTGATTTATGAAAATATAATTACATTGAGGCATGAATTTAATTTACAGGCACTATGATCAAAGGTATAAGAGGTGTCTGGCATCTGATTCTCAGTGTAGTTTTGTTGTTCTCTGCACATTTTATGGAGAAAATTACATGCTATTCAACAGCATACCACTCAGTGATAAACAGAAGCTGCTGGTACATGTAACAACATGGATGAGTCTCAAATGCATTAGGCTGAATAAAAGAAGCCAGCCAGAAAAAGAATATACACTGTAGGATTCCTATGATATAAAATTCCAGAAAATACACACCAATGGTAGAAAATAGATCAGTGGTTGCCTAGGGAGGGATGATTGTAACAGGGCATGATAAAACATTTGGAGGTGATGGAAATGTTCAATATCTTGATTGAGATGGTAGCTTCATGTGTATGTATATGTCTGTGATATCTCCTCAAATTGTCTACTTTATGCATAAAAAATTTATTGTACTAAGTTATACCTTAATAAACTTATTAAAAGGAAAGGTAAGAATATACACAAATAGTATTAATCAGTTTAAACATGATCAAATGTTTCGATATGAATCTCTTAAATTTCAAGGGTATACAACAATATTAAATTAAAAACATCAGGAAAAAATCATATATACATCATAATTACTACTATGTAACCATAAACAAGAAAGTAATTAAATGAAAATAGGCCAAAATGCTAACATGGTTAGGGATTCAATGATGACAACTTATGGTGCTTTATTTCCTTCTTTTTACTTATCTGACTTTTTCAAATTTCCTCTAATGGGAATGTATTTTGCAACAGAAAAAAAAATTTAAAATATATTTACTTAGTGTACTCAGGCATCATTTCTAACCCATCTTTCATGTCTCCACAGGATTAATCATCCTGAAATATGCCTCTCATTTCCCTGTTCAGGAATATACAGTGTTGATAAGTGTATATATTTCAATATTCTCACCACACACACACAAAAGGTAATCGTGTAGATGACAGATGTGTTAACTTACCTTATTGTGTTAATCATTTTGCATGATATAAGTGTATTAAACCATCAAGTTGTACACCTTAAACTTCTACAATATTGTATGTCAGTTATATCACAATAAAGCTAGGCTGGGGGGAAGAGCTTACAGCAGCCTCCCATTGCCCACGTGTTAAAGCCACTTCATTCTGGTGTATACAGCTCTGTCATAACTTGTTTCCATTAAGTTTGCTAAGTCTCAAGTGTTGAAGTAAGCAGAACCATATAGTATTTCTATACTATAAGTTAAACTTAATTTCTTAAAATTTTTAACCTCAGATACATAAATGTTGGGTTATCTGCAAGCATAACAGCTGCTACCAGATATTAGAACCGTGTATTTTTCTTTTCTAAATGTATAATTCAGGACAGTATTGTCTTTTAAGTAGCTCTCACTTTTTTTCCCCTCACAGTAACCTTCAAGGTAAGAAATAGTTGGCAGCTACATTTTAAAAAGTTGTTTATGATATATATATACATACACATAAATATATTTTTAAATAATATTTAAGTTTGAAATTCTTTGTAAACAAAAGAAAAAAATATATGTTTGGGGTCAGAAATTTCCACTTACATTTTTTTTTTAAACCCTATTTTTGGATTAGACAGTGAGCACCATGACCTCTAGAGTAATGTGTATATTAGACTCAAACATCCAAAGAGGTTACTTCCTTTCAAATGTCACCATGTGATGCTCTAGGTGTTTTGAGTTTAACTCACAGTGAAAAATCATCTTCTTTAATAAAGCAATTAAAATATAAACATTATCATGTTGAAAAGAAATGTATCTTTTATAATAGTCAATTTCTTGGCTATATTGTCCTACTGTGGGAAAACAGTTCTTAAAATAAGAAAATCTTTTCAGCAAAGAAATCGCTGCTACGGATTTGTTAAAACTGGTCAGTCTGTTAATCCTGTCTAAAATTCCTGTGTGGAGCAAATTTTAATGTCATACCTAATCAATGAATCAATTAAACCAAAAATGAGCACTGATTTAATAACAAACTATGCCACTTAGAGTTCAATCAGAGGAGCAGAACCGCAATGAAGTATAAAGGATCAGGAATTGATTGTAGAGATCAAACCCTAGGCAACTGTGGGAGCTGCTGCTGGGCCTGAAGTCAGTAAGGCCAGTAATACAGAAAGTGGGGGGAGAGCAAAACACAGTCTGGAAGCTGTGAGAACAAAACGAAGCTAACACGGGCCAGCAGGAACCCTCGCTTTTCTTACCACCTCCATTCTTGATGGGGTGAGTGGCACGCAGGATATTAGATGTCCTTCACCACACGGCCCAGAATAGGAGTCAGAAAATCTAAAGAAGAGGGGGTAGGGGAAAGGAGGGAGGGGACTCAGGGACGACCTCCCCGCTGCGCCACACCAGCCAGGCAAGCCGGCAGGCACATCAGGCCACAGCATCTGGCCCTATGCCGACATCGGCTGTGGCTACACTGCCACCTCCCAAATCTCGGTCAGATTTCCCTGTGGTTAACCTGACTCTCCCAGAGCCACACCAGAAAAAGAATTCCGGGGGACGTAGCTCCAGCTTAGTTAGGTTGACAGAAAATAAGCCACCACAGAAACAAATTCCTTAGCCCATTTTCTCTCCCTTGCTCGCTCCCCTTCCTGCACTACTTATGGGCCCCCAAGTTGAATTTACAAGCCATCATTCCCCTCACCGCTAAGCCACTGCACACCCCTTGGCGTGCTCTTTAGGTGTCCATAAAATATTTAGAGAGGAATGCTTGGCAGAGAGTTTGATATTAGAGTCTAGAACTGATGGGAAATACATGGGAGATAAAGGTTTCGGAGTTAGCCAGCATGGATGATACTATCCTGCATGGGTGGAGATGACAAGCCCACCCGGGAAGAGCATGAGCCCAAGGGAAAAAACAACAATGGTGTCTTCAAGAGTACCAGCACGTGGTCACAGAGGGACGGGAAAGGGGAAATGTTGTTGCCATGTAGAATAATCTGGTGTGTCCATGTAGAATAATCTGGTGTGTCCATGTAGAATAATCTGGTGTGTCCATATTTGGGAGCTCAGTGAATTTTAGTGAATGTGTTCTAACATTTGGACCTCTTAACACCTCTGTAGGGCAGACAAAAAACTATTCCTCACATTTTGCAGATATGATTCAATGAAGTTAAGTAGCCTGTGGCTACTGACAAGTCTTGGTATTTTCCCCAATAACTTTAAGGCTATGGAGAGTTTGAAAAGGGCACAATGGGAAAGGAAAGATGAGACCAGCTAACTGAGTTATCTCCCCAGCATACTCTTCTTTTATTCTTTATCTCTCAAATGATCATTTCAGGAGCCTCTGGCACACTAAGCTTCCCAGAAGTCAGAGAATATCACTCTTGGCCCCTAACTTCCCCAAATGCAAGACCTGCCACCACTCCTGGTCTGGTAAATCAACCACACAAAGACTAGGAAGGGCCAGCGAAGATCCTGGTCAAAGGATTCTAAGGATAGGCCTTAGCAAATACTTGGCTGACTTGCAACAGGAGCTCCTAGAGGGCAAGGAACCTGCTGCAAACCACACGCGGGCCACCGTAGTACATAAAAGAGGACCCACGTCCTGCAGAAGGCTGGTGTCCGCTTTCATGGCGACTACTTGCTTATTCCTCCTAAAGCCACAACGCCAATTCCTACAACACCCCACCCAGGGATGAAGTCCAAGCTCATCATCATCTTTCCTATGGGTCACTATGTTCATCAGCAAATACGCATCATGCCAACATGATGTAAGAAACAAGACTCTTGATTGTAAGAAACAAGAGTCCGCTTAAGTCACATTATGAAATAAAAGGTGCATTATAAAAACGCACTCAGATGGGAGAGGAAGTTGTCACAATAATTCTCCCTTGCTGTTCTCAGGCTCCTCGTGATCTCATCAGCAATGCATGTGGTCTCGGATTCTCTGTATACTTGTTCCCTTCTCTTTTCCACCAGGCAGCTTTCTCACTGGACTCTGCCAAAGTCATCACATGGCTTAAACTTGCTGCAGCCCACTCTTCACTCAGGCCCCCATTTCATTTCAGCTGTCCTAGTAGCTGGAAATTTTTTACCATGTTTCTATTTTCAGATTCTTAAGAGAAAACTCATTTAATTCAATTTCTCTTTGGAAACAGGTCACACATCACTGGCCAGCTTATGCAATGGCTGCCCTTGGGTGGTATGCCTGCTTCTGAGGGCCACGTAAGCCCAGGAAGCTGACTTGAGAGGGGAAAGGGAAAAAAAGAATGGAATCAAATAGTTTAAAACCAGGCTTAACAGGCAATAAGGTCTCCGAACCAGGCACTTTCCCATACAATAGGGAGTGAGCAAGGCAAGCCTTGGAAGTTTCACCCATCTAGGAGAGTTAGTAATAGCTGCCAGAGAGAAACGGAAGTGATCTCATTATGATGAATTTCCTACATTAAATTCTTCTGACATTAACAATATCAAATTAAGTCCCGTATAGTATCAATGAGATTTTTAAAAGTTGGTATCTATGGAAGTGCATTGAAAAGTACTTATTACCACACAAATGTCATCATCCGGCATTCAAAGCTTTCATTCATTCATTGAATAGATGGTGCCTACTATGTGCCAGGCACTGCTCCTTTTGCTGGGGAAAATCAGTCGTCACTTTTCCACTTCCAATTACCCCAGTGCTGTGAATGTATGTGCCTTTTTAAAGGAATTAAATTATTTTATTTCTTTTCCGATGAAATCTGAATGGCTAATCACAGTTATTTATCAGCTCCTAAAACCTAAATAGCAGGCATGGCCAGTCCTTGAGTGAAACCTCCAAGGAAAACGCAGCATGCTACAGGAAGTCTGTTGCTAACTCAGAGTGGCATCCATTGCTTTGCGTCAGTACTGAATGAATGTCCCCTTACAGCGTCAGGAAACCCTGGTGCTGACACTGTATTTCAAAGATACTCCTGGTACCCAGGTAATTCATGGCTCATATAGAAGCAGGAATAGGTAGATGCTGAGCAAGCCCTTTTATGTATATACACATTTCTGCCTTCCAGGTTCTTCCTAGAGTATTAACATTGGGTTTTAACGTTGGGGGTTCTGTTGGTTTTTTTCCTTTTCTTTCTTTTTTTTTTTTACTCTACCCCTCAAACACTGTGTAGCTTTGCTGGATAATACTGAACAGCTGCAACGTGGTACCCAGTGGGATTGCTGAAATTTTTGGCAGTTGCTGAATGTCTCTGTGTAGACACATATTCACACATGTGGGGAGAGAAAAATTGTTTAAGATCCAGGGGACCCATCGGAATTCGAGATGCCAGCTAAGTGCTAAACATTATTATTTCATCTGAAAGAACGAGGCAGAGAAAAATAATTTCTGGTAAGGCTGGAAATGCCTCAGAAGTATCATGTTATTATTATCACAAAAGTTCATCAGGAGCCGCCGAGCTCGGCACACTTGACCAAAAATCCATTTCCTTCTGACAGTCTTTCAGCCTGTACTAGCATCCTTGCTCCTAATTACTTCAATTAAAAGAGCTTTATAATAAAATGTTGTCATTTCTCTTCCTCAGACCTTAGCACCCTGGAGATAATTGTCAGATTGTTCTCTTATACTCCCAAAGGAGATTTTCTTCCCAGCGCAGTGAGCTGTTTCATCTGCTTTCTACTTATGAGGACTCAAAAAATTAGTAGCCTTTCTGAGCCGCTGAGGGAAGGTTTACCTTTTTGTATGTTTGCTTGTTAAATAGAATAAAAGTGAGCAGAGACGGTTAATGCACAGATAGTCTCCTTTTGCATGCAGTTCTTTTATTGCCAGGGCTGTCAAACACACGCGAACCCGTGTGTCTGGCACCAGTCGTCGGGGTGCAGGAATCAGGTCATCAATAGGACCAGTATCCCCCTCCCTGAGATCCACCGCTACGTCATTTCAATCACATCCGTAACATGAGTTAATGTTCAGCAGCAGGAAAACATTTGTTTTCTCGATGACCTCCGATACGACTGTGCCTCCGATTCCTTGCAGAGGACACGGAATAAACTGGCGGCAGCGGGCCCGACGGGGGGCGCTGACCTGGTCAATTACCTCTGCTAAGCTGAAGGCTGCGCGACGCATATCGCAAAGAGATTGCTGAGGAGTGACAGGAAAAGAGACGGGCTTGCACTTGCCAATTTAATGGGACATAGTTCTCATTTGAGCAAATTGGGATTTCACCCTATTTTCCATCATTTCCTCCCATTAAAACACCACCAGCCATTTCGACGCGTTTACAAAGCAATGGTCTCTACTGGAGTTACAGATTACTATTTCTTTTCTCCTTCCATATCGAAACAATTCTGTTCAATGTAAAATCTCCTTCCCACAGTTCATATGAAATAAATCGTTGAAGGATAGCCATGACGGCATCACTCAGAGCCTGACTATAATTACCTATATCTTCTGGAAAGAATCCAGTGCTAATCTCAGGTATTTGATAGGTGAAGTTTTTTAATTCTTTCTCCCAATGTGTTTGTAATCTTGCAGGACTAGAGAGGCATGTTACACAGAAATTAGCATTGAATAAGAAGGAAATTCACAACAGACTAAAACACCTAATAGATCACATCCTCAGATTCAAGTGACTCTAGTTCTGTGCTGGACTTTGAGAAGAACTGTGATGGAATGGAGAAAAAGTGGACTCTGACATCCGGCCTGGGTGCATTCAAATCTCGGCATGCTATTTAACCTCTCTGTACCTTACCTTCTTCATTTGTAAAGACAGTCTTACCTCACCTGAATGTTACAGGGATTAATTGCCCACAGGATATATAGTGCTCTATGGATAAAACGTGTTCAAGAAATATGAGCTCTTTTGGACAAGGTAATCGAATTTTACAGATTGCTAAAATTATTATATAGGGAAAATGTATTCTCAGCACTCTCAATTTCAAATTTCTAAATGATTTTCCCTTTTTCCAGCACTAACCTCATCTTCCACGTGTAGACACCCAGTGATTGCATGGCGTCCCATTCTCTCCTATTAATGTTTATCCAACAGACAGGTATTAAGGACTTGATGTGGTGCCATTCCCAGAAGCATTTGCATTTTTATAGAAACATATTTGAAAGATTATTTGACCCAGAGGGAAAAATTAGAAATGTACACATGCAGAGAAAGTACCTGCAGGCTTTCCCATTACCTGTGACTCCACACTGATTGATGCCTGTGCATCCAAAACCATTTCCCTCTTCCTTCTAACTGAAGCCTGATTTTGATGGACATACACAGTCACAGGCAATGAGTAACAATTTTTAAGCCAATCATGCCAATACTATTCCTATTTGCCAATTAAAGTTCTAAGAGGAGGCATGTGACCCAGTTTTCACCAATGAGACATAAGGGCCAGTTTCCTAGTGGTTTCTGGAGGGGGAAATTCTCCCCTAGGATAGATCTCTCCCCTTAAAAGAAAAAGTAATTTAGTTCCTGCCCCCTTTTTTCTTGCTTAGAGTTTCATTGTGTAAAGACGTTAGCACCTGCTTTAGTAGCCAGGTTATCACCATGAGGGAGACATTGCCAACATAGAAACAATGGTGGATCGGAAAGTGTAGAAGCCTGGGCTGTCGGTGATACTATGACCAGCTAATCTAACTCTGGAATTTCCTTCTTATGTAAGACTAGTAAACCATACATCTACACTTTCAGTCAGGTATTTGGTTATTTGCTGTCAAGCAAATCTTCATTTATAAGCACTCTGTTGTTGTACTATCCTTAGAGACCTCAGGAGAAATTACCAAAACAGAAACAAAGTCTAAGGGATTAAGAGCTAAAGTAGCATTGTGAACCCTTCCAGCATGAAGAAAGCCAGTAGAACTCTGGGTCTAACAGAAGGTTTCCCTGCCTTTAAAGTGGAGCCAAATAGGTCTGTTTCACACTCGACTGGAAAATCTCTGTGAGGGAAGAAACCTTGTCTTAGTTATATCTAGAGCACCTGGCTCTTAGTAGGTAGTCAACAAGCATTTGTTGAATAACTGCATGGACACTGAGTGATTCATCAAATTTGTTTCAGCTCCCTAATGCGTTGGATGTGGGGGCCTACGCGCTCTCCACAACAATTGGACTTGGAAAGGAAGCCAGAAAACAAGAATGGCCTTCTGTGCTTCATCTTTCTGTTGCAAAAGGCTTTCCTACACACCCGCAACATAAATGCTGAGCCTCCCCAGTGCCCCATACAAAGCTGCGATTTTCTTCTGAGTCTCTATTTTTAAAAAGCCCAAGACCATCAGCGTGTTTGTTTCTTTGTGTTGACTGTAGGTTTTGATGTAGTTGCCAGTTTCCTTCTCACACTGTCAAATTTTGTTTTATGTCCCTTTATTCTTTCAGCCATTTCAGAGGGGAAATGCTAATTACCACGGGCTTAATAGAAGTTCTGAACTGCACCAGAACACCGGGGTCTCACAAATACCTGTCACCGCAGAAGTTTTCAATTACCATAATTCCATTCCTAATTTAAATTACCATAATTGCCCTCCATTAATGCAACTTTCTTAAAGCTGAAACATCAAAGAAGAAGCTGACATATTAGCTTAGTCAACTACTTGCAAAAATAAGCAGTGTCTGTCCATTTTGCAAATAGGATGTTAGCTTGAAAAAAACGTATTAGTCCTCTGAGTTCATAAGATCTATCTACTTTGACCATTCTGTCAATGTTTGTACAAACTGAAAATCATCCATATCTTCCCTTCTCTCTCTTTTATGCTGGGTGAAGGGTAAGAACTGCTCTGTTGGTTGTTTAAGCATTCACCACAACAAGAAAATGCAGCCTGTCAGCCCCTTAACTAACTTTGCTCTTCCAAATCCATCTATTTGGATAAAAAGCAGTTTTACCACCTTCCCATCATCAGTTCCACTGCTAATGACTCATCCTTGTTTTCCAGAATAAGTCATGCTTGTTTTTCTCACTTACTGGTTTGGGGTTAGGTCACTTTCCAGAGTTAGCTTGATTGAATATCAGTGCTACCCCACCACTGGACTGTCCCCAGCATTTACCAGGAAGCCACAATTTTGTAATTTGAAATAAAGGCAATTCTTCATACTTGAGCTCTGAGAAACTGCCAAAGGAGAGCAGGCAGAGCAAAAGATCCTGTTATAAATTAGACTATTAGATTATCTAGTTCTAAGGAAGCAAGTATATATAGTCTTTCAAGTCAACAAGTGAAACAGTAAAGCGTTCTTCAATGCGTGCCTAAATCAGTTCATTACATGACACATTTCAAAAACATGTCTAAATAAGCACTATAATAAGTTCATTTTAAATTCTCAGCAAATGATCAAAGCCAATGATAATTCTCAATCCTGCAGTCTCTCTGTGGTATCTGGCAGTTTAGTCAGACATGCAAGAGCCACAATATCTTTGGAGATTAAAAATTCTGCATCTCCAGTCATTTTAAAGGATTTAGCTCAGGGGTGTACAAATGTAGGACTCTCTGTTGAAGATAGAAAAACAGAAGATGGTTCTATTGGAAATTCTGAAGGGTTCAGAAAGAGTGATTTCACCTAATTACCTGCATTCAATCAACAAAAGAATTCAGAGTATTGAGTCACAGGCTTACAACTCTAACTTGGAGGCTTCTCTCACTTCCCTGTGTTCCCAAGTATTTTGGCATATATTTAGGTCGTTATTGCATTTTGCTCCTCAAAGTTGGGTAGAAAATAAATTCCACTGGGACCAAAAACTTCATAATGGCAGATAGATTTCTATCCACAAGAACAGTCTCAAGATAATTGAAAATTATTTGCAGACAAGGGGGGGAAAAAAAAACTCGAAATGGATAAAAAACTTAAATGTAAGTCTCAAAACCATAAAAATCCTAGAAGAAAACAGAGGCAGTAAAATCTCAGACATCTCTTGTAGCAATATTTTTGCTGATATATCTCCCAGGGCAAGGGAAACAAAGGAAAAAATAAACAAATGGGACTGCATCAAACTAAAAAGCTTCTGCACAGCAAAAGAAACCATCAACAAAATGAAAAGAGAACTCACTGTATGAGAAAACATATTTGCCAATATAAGGGATTACTTTCAAAATATATATAAAGAACTTATACAACTCAACACCAGGAAGACTAAAATCCAATTAAAAAATAGGCAAAGGACCTGAATAGACACTTCTCCAAAAAAGACATACAGATGGCCAAGAAACAAATGAGAAAATGCTCAACATCACTAATCATCAGAGATGCAAATTAAAACTACAATGAGATTTCACCTCACACCTGCCAGAATGGCTACCATCAATAAATCAATAAATCAACAAACAAGTGCTGGTGAGGGTATGGAGAAAAGGGAACCTTGGTATCCTACTGGTGCTAATGCAGCCTGGTGCAGCTACTGTGGAAAACAGTATAGAGTTTCCTCAAACAAAAATGGACCTGCCTTTTGACCCAGTGACCCCACTTCTGGAAATATATACTAAGAATCCCGAATCACAAATTCAAAAGAATATATGCACCCCTATGTTCACAGCAGCGTTATTTACAACAGCCAAGATCTAGAAACAGCCCAAATGCCCATCAATAGATGAGTGGGTTAAAAATGGTAGTATATTTACACAATGGAATGCTTATGTGGCCATAAAAAAAAGAAGGAAATCTTCCCTTTTGTGACAGCATGGATAGACCTGGAGCTTATTATGCTAAGTGAAATAAGCCAGTCAGAGAAAGACAAATACCATATAATCTCACTTATATGTAGAATCTAATAAACAAAATAAACTGATGAACAAAATAGAAACAGAAGCATGGACACATGCAACAGACTGACAGCTGTCCGAGGGGAGGAGGAAGGGGGGACTGGATGAAAAAAGATGACGCGATTAGCCAAAGAGCATGTATCTGTAACCCATGGACACAGACAGCAGAATGGTGATGGCCAGAGGGAAGGAGGAGCAGGAGGCGAGCAAAGGGACGGAAAACGGGGACATCTGTAATAGTGCCAACAATAAAAATAAAGTTAAAAAAAAACACGTTTCAAGGAAATTTGTGGGGATAGTATATGGTTGGACCATCACATTTTTGAAAGATGATACCTAATTTACTGTTGCCCTTGTTAAAGTTTCATAATATTTTTCTAATTTAAAAGCAACTCAGTTCAAGAGTGCCTTGGACCCTGACAGAACAAATTACAATGGCTACAACATTACTACCCTTGTAGCCAAAATTTACAATGCGAGGTGGGAATATGCAAATAGATCAGTTCCAGCACCAGGCTTGATTCTTTACAGTATCGAAGTGATACTTTTCTGAATAGATCTTTAGAAGTTCAAGTCCCAGTTTGTAGGCCTGAATCTCAAATTTCTCACCTGTCATTTGTAGAAGATGGTACCCTGTGGGTTGATCACATAACAGATCAGGAATAATTTTGTATAGGGCTATACACCTGAAGTTTTCTCTCTGCTAAACTGAAAGTTCAGTGAAAACTAAGACCACCTAAGATAGCATATGGCAAATAGGAGAGGTTTGCTGAATGAATTAATAATTAGTGAATGAATAGAGTGAATAAATAAATTATCAATGTTTTTACAATGTGCAGATGTCTAATTATATTGGCTCCTTCTGCCTATCATATTAAGAGTAGGACCTATAAGTACTTAGGGTTCAAATAAGCAAACATCTCTGAGGAATCAACATTACAAAAAACATTTTCTTGGAATTTTGCAGGCCAAAATACATCTTAAAATATACTGAGTTTCTATAGATAGATAGTAGATGATAGATGATAGAGAGATAGATAGATGATAGATAGATAGATAGATGATAGATAGATAGATAGATAGATAGATAGATAGATAGATAGATAGATAGATAGATAGATAGATAGATGATAGATGATAGATAGATAGATGATGATAGATAGATAGATGATAGATAGATAGATAGATAGATAGATAGATAGATAGATAGATAGATAGATAGATAGATGATAGATAGATAGAGATGATGGTGATAGATGATAGATGGATAGATATAGATGATGATAGATATAGATGATGATAGATAATAGATAGATGATAGAGATGATGATAGATGATGATGGTAAATGATAGATAGATGATAGATAGGTGATAGATAGATGATAGATAGATAGGTAGATAGATAGATAGATAGATAGATAGATGATAGATAGATATAGATAGATAGATGATAGATAGATAGATAGATAGATAGATAGATAGATAGATAGATAGATAGATAGATAGATAGATAGATAGATAGATGATAGATGATAGATAGATAGATGATAGATAGATAGATGATAGGTAGATAGATAGATGATAGATAGATAGATAGATAGATAGATAGATAGATAGATAGATAGATAGATAGATAGATAGATATAGATAGATAGATATAGATAGATAGATGATAGATAGATGATAGAGTATGCACCAGGGTCTGTGCTAGTATCTTTCACATATATAACCTCATGCCTTCCTCTCATGCCTTTCTTTCACTGTAGTTCTGTCAGCATGCATTTCCTTTTGACTCATGTCTTTTTCTTTACTTTTCATTTCTTCTTTTATTTGCTTTTTTAAACTAAAATTAATTAAAAATTGAAGAATATTTTTTAGTATTTTTCACACTTATTGAATAAATCTTAGGTTTGCAATGTTTAACTTTTTAAAGTAGGCAATTTCAATATTGTAAGTGGTCTTTCCTCAGTAAAAATATCTGCATATGATTGGTTTTGCTTTTTCAGGAAATCAGAAGGCATTGAGTTTAACTTTTCATAATTTTTTATTGAAAATAAACACGGAGTTTAATTTTTTAAATTACGAAATTTCAGCCTTCTGATTTGGAAAGTAAACAGAATCACTGTAATAAAACTCTTACCACCTCTCCACTGCATGTCCCCAACAGCCTCTTGAATCATCTGTACGCCCCTGGTTCCTCCCATGCTGGCATTAGTGATGACCACCCACAATATAATAGTGTTCAGGCAATGAGGCAAAAACATCGGCCAGATTCAGGAGCTCTGAACTCTAGTCTGAGTCCAAACACTTAACAGCCATGTGAGTTGAGAGAAATTGCACAGAATAAGAGAGGCGTATTTTTATGGTCTCAAAAATGAAATGGAGTTAGAAATAAATACCTATTTTATTGAATTTACCGGATTGTTAAGAAACTCAAACGAATTCATGTAAATAATAGTGCTTTGTAGTGTGTAAAATACTACACAAATAGCAGGTGTTATTAAGTTTTAAGCTTAAGATGTATTACCTTTAAATGGTATAGCATAGTAGTGAAAGCACAGGCTTTGGAGCCAGACTCATTCATTAGCTATATGACCTTGACCATAAACACCTGTGCCCCAGGTTCCTCCTCTGCAAAAAGAGAAGAATAATTGTACTTAACTCATGAGGACTCAACAACATAATATTATATAAGGCACTTAAAATAGTCCTTGACCCAGACAAAGTAAGTGCTATAGATGTACTTGCTATTATTACCATTATTATTATCATATTATTCTCTAGCTCGAGCTTCTCTTGTGGTTTTCCTGCCTAGCATTAGCATTCATAGCTCCTAAGCACAGACCGGCTGTGCTCCTGCTAGGCCAGGCTCCCCCGTGCCCTGCATTCAGTCCTGAACCGTGCCTTATTTAGTTAGCATCTCTTATCTATAATGCCATTTTCTCTCCTGTTTACCCTTTCATCGGATTCCAGTTCAAGTCCCACCTCCCCAGCCACTTGAACCATCTCTTCTTCTCTGAATTGCAGTGGCAGTTTTCATCTGAACTGTTTCCCCGGAGTTTCGATTGTAGTGCTCTTTATACTCAACAATCTGTTGTCTTGTTCATCGACAAGGCACCTCTCCCTTCTTCTGGAAGGCTCTAAAGACGGGGGTCTACTTCCTGGGCCACTCGACTCCCAGGCCAGTTAGCCTTTCTTGAAGTACTTTAAGTTTGAGTGGAGAAGAGCCCTCTCCTGTCTGGCACGGAGGTGTTCATTGTGAGCCTGAAGCTACCAAGAGCCATGGCCCCAAACCCGTGTAAAAGCTAGTTTGAGAGAAAGAAGGAAGCACAGAGAGAGGCACAGAGAGAGATAGAAAGTTGGAATCTGGATGGTCTTCTACTCCCTGCTCCCTGAAGCTAACTCTACCTGTCCTCTGTACCTTGGTTATTGAGTTATATTTGTCAACAAAGTTCCCTCTTATGCTGTTAACTAGTATAACTGTTAACAGTGTGGTATGGGTATTGGCAAATATAATATCTTTTTTCCTATTGACAGGCCTTTGTCCCTCAGCCAGGCTATTTTCAGCTTTAATTATATGACTTGTCCCTGTTCATTACCCATATACCATTGAAGAGCAACAAAATTAAGTGATTCATCGCTGACACATGGCATTTCTTGAGCAGCCATTAATTAGCAAAATAGCACTCGAACGTAAATTGTTAAGGAGTGTCAGCAAATAAAACCGTACTCGGAGGTTTTTTCTCCCTTCTTGTGTATGCACCTTTGTGAATTGCACTAGGCAATTTCCAACTTTAATTTAAAGCTTATCAAGGAATCCAAGGATTACATTAATCTTTAAGAACTGAGTCTAAGTGTACTTGACCCTCTTCATTCTCTCCTCCAGACACAAGAGATGACCTGAGTCACAGCACATTCATCTTCTCCAGCCTGCTGGGAGCCTCAGACCCTGGCACACAAGGACTGCATAGCTGAGCTTGGTCTCATGTTTAAGGAATTCAAAAACCAACAACTGAGCACACACTATGGACCAGCCACAGGACAGGGCTGGGGAAGTGTAAGAATGAGGAACATGATTCATGCTTGAGCAGCCACTGTCAGCTTCTCGCCCACAACCAGGTATTTTGGACTTCACTGATTTGGTGTGCTCCAATTCCCATCTGCTGGTGTCTATCTCCCCGAGCCTGGAATCCTGCTAGAAAGTGGCTCTTCTAGAGCACAGCAGGCCAGAAGTGTCAGGGAGTGAACACTTCCCTGTGCCTCCTCAGCTTCCCATAGCTCTGTCCTCCATAGCCCTCAGCCGGTACCAGGAGAGGTGCACAAATACCCCAGCTCCTTTGGCACTGGCACTGGAGGGGAATAATGTTGAGACACATGAGGGGCCCACTATAACCAACTTAATAATAGACATTTAATTGACCTCCTCTTCTTTGCTCTATACTTTTCCACTTCCTGCCAGTGTTCTCTGTATCTCCCAGGGTAGGGCAGAGGACTACTTGCATTCAAATCTTTATTCACTGCTCTGTTTCCAGGGCAACCCAAACTAAGACAATGCCCTTAGGGAGCTTACACTCTAATGGGAAAGACCAACTTGCAAATAATATTCCTGTAATAGAGGAATAGGGACTGTGGAAACAGAAAAATAGGTGCTTCTCTTCTTTGTGACTGTAAGAACTTCAACCACAGGATTCACAGTAAATGGAAATCATATGACAGGGCTTCAGGCAGGGGATGCCGTAGGCCTTGTCTTTTATTTCTAACTCTACTAATGCCTAGCTCACTTCTACCATACTGGTCTCTTTTCCCCTTGACAGGCTGGGGCCTTCTTAACTCTCTCCGCTAAAAGTGGGATTCCTGTAAGTGGTAGACTTCTCCATGAATTTATTGGAAAAGATAATTCTTTAGTGATATTTTAGTGTGATATTTCTCAAAGATAAAATAATTTGTAAAACTGGACCTGACACAGGTACTGTAGCAAAGGATCTGTGAGCAAAGGATTTAATCTCTGACTTCTTTACCTTTCAAATCAGGACACTTTCATGCTTCCTCATTAAACTCTAGCTGTATTTTCATTTGGACCCTAATATGACTGTGACTCACATTGGGCTCTCGGGAAGCTGATTCTGAGATGGAATTTAGTGTGCAGGTAGCACATTTGGGAAGAGGGAGAAGAAAGGACTGGGAAGAGGAAGGTCACATGGCAAAGCAGGTCAATGTCAAAGAGAGATCTGAAGCTAGAATGCCTTCTCAGAGTTGCCCTGTACTGGGCCAAAAGTCCAAGTCCTTATACCCCTTCCTGTATCAGTCATTAGATATGAGCTGCCCAAGAAGCTAGCCTTGATCAAGGCAGTTGGTCTTCTGCTGCTGAGACGATGCCTGCAGGCTCTCTGCTGAGAGCGCTCCCACCAGCTAAGGCAACAAGCCCTTCCTTAAAAGGGGATCTGGACAATGCTGCTCACAATTCATCATACGTTGAGATGTGCCTAATTTCTCAGCCTGATGGCCTCCTCCACAGGAGCATTTTCTAAACTTTGTAGGTTGGAGAGTTCCACAGTGGCCGTGACTGACCATGGTCTCCCCTTCTCCTCCCCATAAACTCCCAAAGCTTTGCCATTACATTCAATCTCTAAACACATTTTCTAGTATCCCATGAGCTGCCTATTATCAGCCGAACTAGTTAAAGTGCAAGATTGGAATTTAATGGTATAAATCATTGAATTTGGGTTAGGATTAGTGTTAGTCTGGGACACAGAATCAGATGGCCCAGCCAACTCAGGTCCAACAATTAGGTTCAGTTCTCAAAGACAGTGAACTTATTTGAGTATTCAATAGGCCCATCAAATTACTGACATTTCGCTGTGACCCTTCTGCCACATTTGGGGAGCTCCCCAGGTGACTGAGCCAGTCTGCTCTAGAGAAAGCTCCTTTGAGGTGACTGAGCTCAAGCATGTCACTCTGTCATTCTCCTAATGCCTTATTCAGAGCCCTGCTATTATTTAGGGAGAGGTGGGGTATCCAAACTGCCTAGCACCCAGGATGTGGGTTAAGCATATCCAGCTACCTAAACATACCTGAGGGCTGTGAAAAGCATAATTTGCACCAAGTCTCTGAGCTCCCAGTTGCGTTCATTATGCTTGATTACTGCCTCATAAAGACCTCCTCTGTTGCATCACAGAGGTCTTTGCTTTAAGTGGAGATTCACACGGGAGAAGAAATGAAAAGAAAGACTCTGTGCATATAGCAACACACTCTGAAATTTTAAATGATCTAAACAAAATAGGCTGTCATTAGAGCTAATTATGTTTTTAGTTTGAAAGTGAACTTTGACTCTAATTCAAAGTAAAAAAAAATTACGTGTGCATTTCTCATTTTCTAGTGTACTCACCCTGTACCATTTCAAATTCCACATTTTTCTCAGTCTGTTCTCTCTTCAACAAAACAGTCAGACAAAACAAACATAAAGATAATAGCAGAATAACAAAGGGACAAGATTAATTGGAACATCTCTTCAGTCAAAAGTGTTTTTTGCTTCTAATAAAGGAATACGCTGTGATAAATATTATTACCCTCAAGATCAATGGAATGAAGGATCTGCCAAGTCTAACTCAATGCCAGGAAAATCTATATTGTATTTACAGATTTCAGGTGGAAAGATCTAACATTCATAGCACAAACCATTTGTATTCTGTTTTCTCCACTCTCCTCTCAATTTCCTTTCAGAACCAAAACTATTTGCAAGACTTATTGGCAGAAGTCTCCTTATTCATAAAGATGATACCATAATCACCATACAGAGTACTTTAAGAATTGTTCATCAACCATCCTTAAAACCTAGACTCAAGGCAGACACTCATCCTGTGTCTACTGCTTCATTCCCTTCATGTCATTCTCCCTGAAGGAGCTAAGTATTTATTGAAATATAATCACCCCACCTATATTGTGAGCAGGCAAACTGAGTAGATCAAATGGATTTGTAAACATTTATTGGCTGTTTCAATGAAGCTGTGCAATATAATCGTGGACACTAAACTCTGCCTTCATTAACCATGCAAAATTCCCCAGGTCAGCATTTGCATTTCAGCAGCTTATTAAGCTTTTAGATTCTGTGATTCAATCGGCTTCACAGAATCCACTTTGGTATGGCTACGCTGACACAGAAATGATGGAGGGCAAATAGATTCAAATTAGTCAAACTGCAGTCATACCAACACACCATTTTATCCTTCATTTACTTTTGAATTTGGGTACATCCCATGCGGCTTTATTTGCATGTGGAAGACCCAGAATGCATGTATCTTGTGATGAATTGAGCAGCCGGGATGGATAATGGCTATTCAGAAGAAAGAATGAGGAGTCTTGTTAAGAACTGAGCTGTCATCAATTCCCAGACTGATACAACCCTACCATGTATGTGAGGGAAGTCAATGACCCAGCCGATAATTCAATAAATGGAAACAAGCCTTGAACTCTGGTGGAATGACCAGGTCATGACTGCAATACCTCTTGGAGAGTACAGTCAAGAGGCAATTTACATTTCAAAGTGACTATTCTTCACCCGATCCCAAAGGGACTAGGAGGCAGCAATTTTCATAAATCTTTATTTGTTTATCTGCTTCCTCAGGGGAAGTAGAGGGATATCCAGGAAAGATAAATGACTAAGACAACAAACCCACCAAGGTGATCCGCTTGAACCCATGGAGTTTCTCCTTTACTGCACATGCTGACCTCATTGTAAACATCCATTAACTGGAACAATCACAAGCTTGAACCAGGCAACAAGGTGTTAACTTTGTGTTAAAAGTTCAGAGTCCCAGAATTATAAGAAGCCAGGAATAAGACGGCCCATATTAGTGGTCAACCCAGGAGAGAATAAAGAGTTATTATGGTAGCAATCAGAGGCAAAGAAGTAAAAAGAAGGTATAGTATTAAGTGAAATTTGAGTGACTAAGTATCTGGTAGGGATTGTGCATTTTCCCATTTAATCCTCGTAACAAACCTGAGATAGATACTGTTATTTTCCCTGTTTTCCAGATACAGGAACTAAGGCACAAGGAGACTAAGCAACCTGTCTAAGGTCCTACAATCTGTAAGTGATATAATTAGATTTTAAGCCCGAGAGTCTAACTCCAACTTATCTCTTCAACATTATGAAAAGAGAGACCTACTCACTAGATTATTTGATTAATCTTAAATATATCTAAGAGAGAAATGCTGCAAAGAACTGGTAAGTATAAAGACATTTATATTTTCACTATTTATTAAAAACTCCGTATGTTCAGATGCTTTCTTGGGATTTCTGAAATAATGTATCCTTTCAGACCATATCTAGTTAAAGATTTATCATTTGGTATTAACATTAGGATCAACACAAAAATGAGAGTGATAGGAACTGAATGTTTTGGTGTTTTGATGTTTTGGGTTGTTTTGTTGGTTTTTGTTTTGTTTTGTTTTTTGTTTTTCAGAAACATAAACAGTCTTTGAATTGTCTTCTTGAGTCTGAACTCTGGGTTTCAATACTTATCTTACAATATGGTAATGCAGATTTTCTAACAGAAACATTTATTTGGCTAGATTTGAGTCTACATAAATATTAACCTAGAAAACCAGATTTGGGTCTGTATCTACATGAAACAATTAAATTGCTTTGTCAGATACCGCTAGAAATCCTGCACACTAACAAAAAATAGAGATGAAGTAAGGCTGGTATTAATCAAATTTTCTTGGTATGTAACTGAGCAGAAACATGACAAGATAAAAGCAACTGACAGGTAATGTACTGAAGGGGAAAAAATCTCAAACTATACATATTAACCTTCACCTGCTAGTTACCATATCATAATCCAAGAATAAAATCTGAGTGTTTATACTCCAAGATTCTCAATGTGAGATGCTGCTGTCTCAGTTACCCTATAATATGTAACAAATATTCCAAAATTAAAGCACCAATAACTATTTCTCACAATTCTGTGGGTTTTGACTGGGCGGATCCTATGCTGGTTTCACCTGGGCTTACTCATGCATTTAGAGAGGGTAGGGTGGGCTCATTCACATATCTGGCAGTTGGGTCTAGCTATTGGCTGGGATATCTCAATTTTCTTCCTATTGTTTCTCATCCTCTAACAGACTAGACCATCTTTTTCAAATGGGATTCTTGGGAAAGGTACCAAGAAAGAGAAAGTAAAAGATGTGAAGCCATTTGAGGTCAAGGCACTAGGACTCACACAATGTAACTTCTGCCAGCCTGGCCCAGATTCAAAGGGATGGAACACGACACTTTACCTCTGGATTTAGGAATAGCAAAGTCATATTCCAAAAGAGCATGTATATTGGATGGGAAGAATTTGTGCCATGAGACAATTTAACACAACACACACACACACACACACACGTCACCCAGATTGACTGCATCAATGTCAATAGCTCAGTATCCTGATTGAGATATTATACTATTGCTTTGCAAGATGTTACCTTAGGAAAAACAAGGTAAAGAATACATGAGATTTCTATATTCTGTTTGACGAGTACTTGTGAATCTATAATTATCTCAAAATTAAAATTTTAATGTAAAAAAAGTCAAGTGGAAAAATCATTATAAAGAACATAGTAAACAAAGCAGAATTCATTACCATGACATTTTACCAATCCATGGTGAGGCTACATGTAAAACAACATATAACTTATGAAATCATTTATTCAACAAATATTCCTGAGTGCCTATCATGGGCCTGGTACTCTTTTAGGCCCTGGATATGTAACAGTGAGCAAAATGACCAAACCCCTTTCCCCATGGAGCATACTCTCTAGCATTTCATTCTGAATACTACAACAAACCACAGAGAAGAATAAGAGAGAAAGCCCAGGAGCTGCCAAGAAAATAGTCAATGAGAAAATGGCACTATAAAGTAAAATGCAACTAAATAGATTCAAAACCTCCATTCTAGGGGTTTAAAACCTTCCAGGAAATGTAATTTGTTCCTAAAACATTGAGGAGGCTTTCTAGCTTAGTCTTATTTCACTATTTCCAGAACTTAATTACCCAGAACCACAAGATATGCCATATGCATTTATATATATATATATATACACATACATATACACTTGTATATGTGTATATGTATATATACAATGTATAGGTATATCAACTCATCACAATGCACACTTTAAATATATTTCAATTTTATTTGTCAGTTATACTTCAATAAAGCTGAAAAATACATTAAAATTTTTTTAAAGATCAAAAAGTATTGAACCCTGCAAGACTGAGCTCCTTAGATCTCTCCACAGCTTCACCCACCTGCCAAACACAGCCTGACTGCCTAAACTTGACCAGGATCATGTGGTATATTCTACTGCTTTGTTGACCTGGCAGCCATCCTCTCCTTCTCTTTGAGAAAGCTGCCTCTTCCTTAGGCCAGCACTAACTTAACTATAAAGGCGGGCCTACGATCTGGGAGTCAGCTAATCAGCATATTCAGGGACAGGCATATGACCTAACTGGCCAATGAGAGTCAGGACCAGGACTTTGGCTACAGCTCTTGGGAGGCCTTGCTCTCATTTCTCCTGTGGTGTTAAGGTGAACAGGATGAGAGCTGGGAGCTACTGACTGCATCTTGCCAATTCTAAGGATGAGCTAGCCCGAAAACAGCACGAACACATACAAAGCCAAGCAAAGGGACGGGAGAAACTGGGTCATGATGACAATACTTGAGGCTCTAAATTCACCTACCCCAGAACTTCCCTCAGACTTTATTACATAAGCAAATAACATTCTCCTTTAAGCCGGGTTACTGCACTCATGACTGAAAGTGTCCCAACTAAAACGAAGAAAGGACTCAGGGGCCCTGGGAGTGTCTCGGGAAAGCAGGATGGAGAACTTGACTGCAGAATAATGACCACTTTTTCAGAGAAAGAACGAGAACCAAGTTGCTTTCTTGCCTTGTCTGGCACGTGAGCCAAAAACTTGCCTCACCCTTCAACAGGTAGAGCCAGCAGCACTGGTCTCAGAATTTGACGAAGAAACATCAGGATTCTATTATGAAATAATCTCCATTACTGAGGAAGAAACAAGAGCATAAGTTTTAAAAGTTTTCTTTTAGTACCAAAATAAAAGAGCAGTATCTTTGTGTTTGCAGAGCATTAGAGAGATATATAATAGCACATAATTACCCAAAACATCAGACAATATGCTCTGGGTACAAATATTTAAGGTCCAAATACTGGATTAAAGAAACAAATATTTTACTAAGTGTATGTCAGAGTTCTCCAGAGTAACAGAACCAACAGGATGAGTGTGCATATATATTAAGAAATTTATTTTAAGGAATTGGCTCCCCTAGTTATAAAGACTGACAAGTTCAAAACTGCAAAGCGAGCCATCACCTTAGAGGCCCATGAGAAGCCAATACTGCAGTTCAAGATGGAAGGCCGCCTGCTGGCAGAATTCCCTCTGGCTCAGGAGAGGGGACAGTGGTTGTCAGTCTTTTGTTCTAGGTGGGCCTACAACTGATTGGACGAGGCCCATCCACATTAGGAATGGCGATCTGCTTCACTCAAAGTCTACCAATTTAAATGTTAATATCCATGCAACGGACTGGTGTACTTCAAAGGGAAAGGGAAGATGTGGGAAGAGATTAATCAAAGAACTTATATGCATATATGCATAGCCCATGGACAGAAGAGTGTGGGAAGGCCTGGGGAAGGAGTGGGAGTGGGGTGGAGGGGACTATGGAAAAAAAGGGGACAGCTGTAATACTTTCAACAATAAAGATTAAACCTATGTTTAAAAAAAGAAACAAACAAAACACCCTCACAGAAACATCCAGAATAATGTTTGACCACATATCTGGCGCCGTGCCCAGGCAAGTTAACACATAAAATTAGTCATCACACTAGCTAGGTATAGGAACAAGTCTTAGCAAATTTCTCCATGTCATCAAATAAATTTTTTCTGGCTTACAGAGCCCAGATCTGTAGAAAAATATCCTACCAGCATGCTATCACTGACTGACATACGCAGGAAGTGGAGTTGAATATGACAGGAAGAATATTGCCCTAGGAGTAAGGAGGCCTGAGTAGTAGTTACAGGCCTGGTGCTAATTTAACCAAGTCATTTCACTAACCTGAATTTCAGTTTGCTTGTCTCTAAGGTGAGGAGAGTAGAACTAATGACCTGCAAGGTACCTTCTAACAGTCAATCATGGGATGGTTCTAATCTCCTCTCTCATCAGGACCACCAACCTCGCTCCTTCCTAGAATCTCTTCAGTCTGTGTTTATGATACTTATTTCAAAAGCCAAACTGAGTAGTGTTCTCTTTTCCAGCTCCAACCTTTTTGTTATTTAAATAAAAGTGGGACAAGTGCTGCTGAGAATAGCAACGACAGGGGTCTGTGGGTGTTGGCAGCGGCCTAGCCAAGGTAACGCTGAACTGTTAGAGGCAGCCCACGCGAACAGGTTTTCTCAGCTCTATCAGGTGGAAGCTTTGCTTTTTCAATGGAAAGCACGTTGGATCCAAAAGACAGAGGCGATGGTGAAAACATTTAGCTCTTCCCTTGGAGCTGATGTGTTCTTCAGAAATTTCTGCTCAGAGGAAAAAGATATTTCAAGATGATCAAAAAAGGTTTGAAAGTACACCTGAAGAAAGAGGCTTTGAGTTAAAAACAAAGGGTAATTCACTTCAAATAGCATTTTCACTATTCTTGGCAACCCAGAAATGCTCTTTTACCCTCTGTAATCCCTGTACCAGTACGTTTATGTTTAGCACCTAAGTTGTGATTTTTAAAAAACCACTTACGCTGTTGATGGGAATGCAAGATGGTGCGGCTTCTATGCCAACAGCATGAAGGATGGTCAAGATATTAAAACTAGAACCACCATTTGATCCAATTATCTCACTTCTGAGTACTTATCCAAAAGAACTGAAATCAGGATCGCAAACAGATTGTAAACACCGCAGTGTTCGCTGCAGCACTATTCACAACAGGCAACATGTGGAAACAGCCTAAATGTCAATTGATGAGTAATGGGTAAGAAAATGCAGGGCATACATACAGCGAAACACTGTTCAGCCTTTGCAAAGAAGGCAGTCCTGCAACATGCAACTACATGGATGAACTTAAGAAACATTATGCGAAGCAAAGCAAGCCTGTCACAGAAAAACAAATACCGCATTATTCCACTTACATGAGATATCTAAATTAATCAAATTCATATAATCAGAGAGTAGAATAGTGGTTACCAGGGTCTAGAGGGAGGGGAAAACGGGAAATTTCTAATCAATGGGCACAATATATCAATTACATAAGATGAATAATTTATAGAAATCTGCTGTACAATACTGGGCCTATACTTAATAATACTGTATTATAAACTTAAGAAGTTGTTCAGAGTGTAGATCTCATATTAAGTGTTCTTGCCACAAATAAATAATTTTTTAAAAAAATAAGAGAGTTACAGGAGACACACATGCTAAGGGACATATATTCTAAAGGGACAAAAACAACATGTAAAAGTGGCAAGCAGGTATTACAAAGAAGATGTGCCACTAGAGTACAAAGGAGGAAGTGTGAATTATCATAGGCTGCTCTGAATAAAAATTATTTCATGGCTTGACTGCAAATTCCCTAGGGACAAAAGAACAGATCCTCTGTGTGTCACTTCACTCAGTGAAGTGTCTCACACATGATAGGCGTTTGACATGTTTGTTGGGGCAATGAGCTGTGGGAAGTCAGGATGTATATATGGAAGTAACCTTGAAAGGTATATATTTTTTAAGTCACTGCAAAAGGAGAGATAAATAGCTGAATCAATAACTGTAAGTGAGGGTTTTAACATATTGATCTCAGAAAGTGCTACACCAAAGAACAAAAAAATCCAAACAGAAAATGAATAAATTCCACAATAAATAAGCTTGATCACATAGAACATTATAACCAGTAACACAGATTGCATATAATTTTTTGCACCCACAGGAATACTCAACAATTCATATTTTAGTACATTTTTCAAAACTTAATATATTTACTAGGTTGATTTTTTTTTTTAATATGTTTTTATTGATTTCAGAGAGAAGAAGGGAGAGGGAAAGAGAGATAGAAACATTAACCAGCTGCCTCCTGCACACCCCTAACTGGGGATCAAGCCCACAACCGAACATGTGCCCTGACTGGGAATCAAATCAGTGACCTCCTGGTGCATGGGATGACGCTGAACCAACTGAGCCACACTGGCCAGGCACTAGGTTGACATTTTGTCTGTAATTCAATATTGTAGGCACCCTTTGAGAATTTCATAATCTCTTTTTAGGTCAGGGCTTTTAAAAATATGGGCTAAAAGTCAACAGATGTTTACGTGCAATTTTATGATTTATTTGTCTTACTTATTGTTCTTTCTATTTTACATAAATTGGGAAATAACTCCTCTGAGTAAACTTTACTTTCCCAGGTCTGACAACTGCCTCCCTTGAAGTAGATATTACAATTTGAAACACACTCTTTTCAATATCTCTGATAATAGTAAGTTATATTTATTGTTATCTAAAGTTATTCAGGGTCATGTCTGATGAAGGAGGTGGTTATATTTTGTCACAAATAAGTTGTGACTTTAAAAGAATTACATTGATGCCACAGCAATCAGACAAGAAGAAAAAATAAAAGGCACCCAAATTGGAAAGGAAAAGTAAAACTATCGCTATTTGCAGATGACATGGTACTGCATATGGAAAATCCAAAGACTCCATCAAAAACTATTAGAATAAATGAATTCAGTAAAGTTGCACAATACAAAATTAATATACAGAAATCTGTTGCACTTCTATACACCAGTAATGAACTATCAGAAAGAGAATTAGGAAAATAATTCCATTTACAATTACATAAAAAAGAATAAAATACATAGAAATAAATTTAACCAAGGAGGTAAAAGACCTGTACTCTAAAAACTATAAGACGTTGATGAAAGAAATTGAAGAGAACACAAATAAATGGAAGGATATCCTGTGCTTATGAACTAGAAGAATTAATATCATTAAAATGTTCAAATTACCCAACACAATATACAGATTTAATGCAACCTTTGTCAAAAGACCAATGGCATTTTTCACAGAACTAGAACAAATAATTGTAAAAGTTATATGGAACCATAAAAGACCCTTAATAGCCAAAGCAACCTGAGAAGGAAGAACAAAGTTGGAGTTATTTTGCTACCTGATTTCAAACTATAGTACAAATCTATAGTAATCAAAACAGTGTGGTACTGGCACAAAAACAGACACATAGATCAATGGAACAGAATAGAGAATCCAGAAATAAACCCATGCTAATATGGTCAATTAATTTATGACAAAAAAAGCAAGAGTATACAGTGAAGAAATGACAGTCTTTTCAATAAAAGGTGTTGGAAAAACCAGACAGATACATGTAAAAAAATAAAACTGAACCACTTTCTTACAAAATATATAAAAATAAATCAAAATGGATTAAAGGCTTAAATGCAAGACCTGAAACCATAAAACTCCCAGAAAAAAAACATAGGCAATAAGCTCTTTGACATTGGTCTTAGCAATATTTTGGGGAATATGTCATTTTGGGTAAGGGTTACAAAAGCAAAAATAAACATGAGGCTACATCACACCAAAAACCTTTTGCACTGGAGAAAAAAAAATCACCAACAGAACAAAAAGCCAACCTATTGAATGAGAGAAGGTATTTGTAAATGACATATTTGATAAAGGGTTAATATCCAAAATATATAAAGTACTTATACAACTCAACATAAAAAAAAAAAAAAATGAGCAGAGGACATGAACAGAGATTTCTCCAAAGAAGACGTACAAACGGCCAACAGACACCTGAAAAAATGCTCAACATCACTAATTATTAGGGAAATGCAAATCAAAACCACAATGAGATATCACTTCACACTTCTCAAAATGCTCATTATCCAAAAGACAACAAATAACATGTATTGGTGAGAATATGGCAAGAAAAGGGGACCCTCATGCACTGTGGGAGAGATTGTAAATCGGTGCAGCCACACACACATATATATACATGCACACATTGGACTCTTACTCAAAACTAAAAAAGAAGTCTTGCCATTTGCAAGGATAGACATAGAGGGTGTTATGCTAAGTGAAATAAGTCAGACAGAGAAAGACAAATACCTTATTATTTCAGTCATATGTGGAACCTGAAAAAAAAACACCAGTGAATAAACAACAGTAGAAACATACTTACAGATACAGAGAATAAATTGATGTTGCCAGAGGGAAAGGGGTAGGGGAATGGACAAAAAAGATAAAGGGGATTAAGAGGTACAAAATTCCAGTTACAAAATTAATAAGTCACAGAGCTATAATGTACGGCATAGTCAATCATATTGTAGTAACGTTGTACAGTGATAGATGGTTATAAGACTTACCATGGTGATCACTTTGTAAGGTATATAAATGTACTGTGTTGTACACCTAAAACCAGAATAATATTTTATGGCAACTAGACTTTAATTTAAAAAAATCATATTGACTATAGAATGAGTATTCTTAGTATCGCTTTGCCCTTCTTCCAACAATAGCCTCCTACTTTTACTCTTAACTGCCTCTCCCATTCTTAATTAGTGCATGCACACTGGGTGGGACTAAGACTCCCTAGGGAAGCACATACCCCAGGACTCAACAGAAAAACACGTTTCATTCCCTTGACCTCAGGGACGGCTTCACTGTAGCATGCAGTCAGTCTCAGGACTTCTCTGGGAGCTACCAGAAGTGATGCTCTCTGCTTCTGAGGGATTTGAGCCTGAAAAGATGCTATGGTCACTTTTGCCACCATGCAGGAAAAGCCTGTCTGAGAATGAAGCCAACCTAAAGGAAGCAGGGCTCAGGAACTAGGAGGCAAACAAAATCCTGACAACATTATTGTGCTTAAATCACTTAAATGGGGTTTTCTGTAACTTTCAACCAAAAGTTTGATCATGTGACTTGCTTACATAGGTCCTAAATTTATTTAAAGGTGATTCCAGAGGAGTTATGCAAAAATATTTTGAACCATGAGAGTATAATTGAAATAAAACCTCCCAGAGTGATTATAATAGAAAAAAATATCCAGATACATAGATTGCTACATACTTGATATAATGTCAGTCTCTGTTTAATTTCAACTCAACTTTAGCAGTTCTGTCAGATATTCTTCTTGCCGCGAGCTGGGTTATATGCCCATCCTTGTAACAAGGTGATCGAACAGTGTTACCAGAGGAGAGAGATAAAATGGGTGCCAGGCAGATAAAAGCAACAGATGTTCACTATTGTTACCTTGGGGCAAGTGTGAGCATTATAAGAAAGCATTTTAATTTTCATTACTTATCAGGTTTTAAATTTTTTTAAGAGAAGTTTGTGTCTTATATCAAGGATGTTAATGTAGAATGCATAGACGACTATAGGATTCAGATTGGGGGAAAAACCCCTGACAATAAACAAAATTTGTGTGCAGGACAATATGGAGACTTGAGGGAAGGGAATCTATAGCTTTTGCTCAGTTCTCAGAAGAGCCTATAATGCAAGAAAGGGTGAGAAATCACTGCCTTTTAAGCTGTAAGGTGGTTTTGATGCCTAATGAACAATTCCAAGGAAAAAATATCCAGTTTTTGAAATGACTCAAGGTAGAACATGCACAATACACCAACAGGTTAACAATATTTATCTCTGGTGATGGGATAAAGGCTAATTTTTCTTCTTTGTACCTTGTCTGTATTACCTAGGAAGAACATGAAGCATGTCAGTGGTATAAAAGGTTAATTTAGGGAAAAAGTATCTACCTATATTCCTGGGTCAACCATAAAACTCCCAGGTCCAACATAGCAATTAAGCCATTTCAATATTTAAATCAATGGACAGTACAAGAAGGAAGCATCAAAATTCAAAAGGCATAAGAACTCACTCAAAGTAATCAGAAAATCTCATATTCTCTGAACTAAAATTTTGCAATTTTCTCTTAAGCTTGCTAATTGTGCAAACATTCAAGATATAAAAAAAAAAAAAAGTAAGGAAAATGTGAACAATCACTCCTAAATCAACCTTGCTATCAAATTCTATTCTCATTCAAATGCTCCCCCAAGAGCTTTAAAACGTCAGTGGCGAGGAGTGTCTTCCAATAAAGTGCACCACTGCGCTCAGAGCCAAAAGATTAATAAAACTTAACCAAGGTAATTACTTAAAAGTAGTCTCCATTGGGTGAGTCGGGGTGGGAAAAGACTCATTCATACTGGTAATAATTATCCCTGGGTAAATTATTTCCTAACTATGCTCCCCCAAAGGTGCCTTCTTCCAGAGAGTTCTTACGGAGAAGCCAATAGTCTGCTAGGGTTTATTTTAAAGTCATAATCCACTCTCTAGCCCATGTCAACCTAAGGGTCTTCCTAGCCATCCTCCTGTCTTTTTCTCAAGCCTTTCTAGAATGTATTCTCCATTCATCTCTCCCAGCTAAAACATAGTAACAATAATAACAGGTAGCATTAATGGAGTGCTTAGTATAATGTCCAGCATACGGAAAGTGCTTTATAGTCATCCATTCAGGTATTCATTGTTTCACTCATTCAATAAATATTTATTGAGTCCCCACCACTTGCCAAGCACCATACTGTGTTCTTAGCATCCATTAATGATAAAAGGAGATAAAGACTCTGCTCATATTGAGTTTTTATTGCACAGGGAGATAGGCAATAGAGAATAAACATCATAAGTAAATTATATAGTATGTAAGGAGGTGATAATAAAAAGTAAAGCAGGGTTAAGAGGCCGGGAGTGCCAAAGGAGGGCTGGCACATGGTGCACTGCTAAATAAGGTGGACAGCACAGGCTTTGTTGAGAAGGTAATATTTGAACAAAGAATTGAAGGCAAGGAAGTTAGGCACAAAAACACCTGAAAGAAGAGCATTCTGGGAAGAGAACATTGTCAGCACAAAAGCAATAGAGTGAGAGCATAAATGACCTGTTCAAGGAACCAGGAGGCTGCACAGACTGGGGCCGGGTGGGAAGGAGGAGAGCAACTAGTGATGAGGCAGAAGGGGGGGAAGGAGTGCAGATCGTGGCTAGCCCTGGGGGGCAAGGAGTGCAGATCGTGTCTAGCCCTGGGGGGGAAGGAGTGCAGATCGTGGCTAGCCCTGGGGGGCAAGGAGTGCAGATCGTGTCTAGCCCTGGGGGGAAGGAGTGCAGATCGTGGCTAGCCCTGGGGGGCAAGGAGTGCAGATCGTGTCTAGCCCTGGGGGGAAGGAGTGCAGATCGTGGCTAGCCCTGCAGGCCTCTGTAAGGACTTTCGTTTTCCAAGAGAAATGGAATCCACTGGACAGTGCTAAAGAGTGATAATGACCTGACTTACGTTTTTAAAGATCTCTCTAGCAAACTCCAGCTATATTGAGGAAAGAGAGCAGAGGGCAATGCTAGAAACAGTGCAGGGGGTGAACTCAGATCGGGATGGTGGCGGCAGAAGGTGTGAGAAGTGGCTGGGTTCTGGATATTCATTGTAGGCAGAGCCATGTGAATGTGGAGTCCAAGAGAGAGGGAACAAAAATGACATCCAAAGTTTGGGCCTTGGAAACTGGGTAGAATTGCCATCAGTGAGGGGAAGGCTGTGGGTAGAGCAGGTTTGAGGGATAGTTCAGGGTTTCAGTTTTAAACACTTTGAGTTGAAGATGTACATTAGCCATCCAAATGGCGATGTCTAATAAGCAGGTGGGTATATGGGCCTGAAGTTTGGGAGAAAGGTTTGTATTAGATATAAAAATTTAGGAGTCATCAGCATATGAATGGTATTTAAAATCCAAAGTTGGCTGACGGGGAGGGGAGTGGGGGATAGGGGGAGAGGTAAAATAAAGCAACCCTAGAATCTGTTTCAGCTGGTGCTGTGCTCACACAATGAAAACTGAAATCAATCGACAGAACTATAGATTCCTGTTTCCTCACCCACAATCACTCACAGCATGCGCTTATCAAGTGGAATGGCAGGTAAACTTGCCCAAATTTCTCATGCTACCATCTCATTGAATATGAAGACGGTCACTGTAAGACACATAATTTTATTTACCATGGAGAAATTTTAAATGCAGCCAATTAAACTATGTCATGCCATCAACTATAAGAAGAACCCCAACTTTAGAGATGTTAAAATATTTATCTTAGAATCAGTAAGTACAGTTTGGTTTAAAAATTACATTTTTAAACCAAACTGTAAGATCCTGAAGAGCAAAGAGATTCATTTGTGTACCTATAGAGCTTTGTTTATAGTAAACAATGATCTTCTGTTACATTTAATCAAATATATGTAAAAGACAGTCAAAACTTTCCCAATGGATTAGGGACCTTCTCATAATCTATGAAAAGTCATAATGAATCAGCATCTTATGATGTCACTAGAATAAAATGAGTTTGGAGAAAATTTCAATCAAACACATAAGCAGATTTCTTCTTTATTAGAATTATAAAACCTAAAAGCATAAACCATCTTGATCCCCAATACCCATTTGAATAACAGGGTGGAACAGTGGTAACAGGTTCCCTGAGAGTTGTATGTAGATGCTCCCTGAGAGGGGCGTCTCTGCCTCTCTCCATGTACTTCTGCTCTGCCCACAGGGATAACATCTGCCTGTGCTTCCACCACTGTCCACTCCTTTACTAGCTAAATTCTGCCTCCCCACACCATTCCCTAGGGCCCCCAATAAAGGAATAAAATGCTACCAGAGATTACTCAGAGCCTGAGACAGACCCTGAATCCATTTCACAAGTGGACAGATCACTACAGTGAAATTAGAGACATTAAGTCTCAGCTAATGGCTGGGTGAGTCAGATGGGATCTGCCCTGCAGGTCAACCATCAAGTGAGAGGGAATTGGGAATATGCTTTGGTATTGACATATAGTTCTCACCACCTGGGTCCACATCCATTTGATATTGGTCCCCAGCCCACTTCCTTTCTCCTCAGACCCATAGTCATGCAAGGGGAGACTGAGAATAATCCCCTTGTCTTGTTATAACATGGAACAGCCTTGAGCTTCTCAAATGGAAAATAAGTGAGAAACAAGCCTCATGCTTCTAAGCCATTTAATGTCCTCAAAAGAAACTTCATAGATAGATAGGTAGATGATGATAGATGATAGATGACAGAAGATAGATAGATGATAGATAGATGATAGATAGATAGATAGATAGATAGATAGATAGATAGATAGATAGATAGATAGATGATAGATAGATAGATAGATAGATAGATAGATAGATAGATAGATGATAGATGATAGATAGAGATAGATAGATGATAGATAGATAGATAGATGATAGATAGATAGATAGATAGATAGATAGATAGATAGATAGATAGATAGATAGATGATAGATAGATAGATAGATGATAGATAGATAGATGATAGATAGATAGATAGATAGATAGATAGATAGATAGATAGATAGATAGATAGATAATAGATAGATAGATGATGATGATAGATGATAGATAGATAGATAGATAGATAGATAGATAGATAGATAGATAGATAGATAGATAGATAGATGAGAGAGAGAGAGAGAGAGAGAGAGAGAGAGAGAGAGAGAAAACTATTCAGAAAGTCTCTTCTGTAGGTACAAATTTATGTCAAACATTGTTCTAAGTCCTAGATTTTCTTGGCAATTTGCTATATATCATTAACTCTATATCATCTGCTGAGATAAAATTTAAAGAGCATGTTATATCACTTTACAGCCATGTAAAGGGCTTCCTTTTCCCTAGGATCCTAGACTCCTAGTGATAGAAAGGACATTAGTGATCATTAAATCCACTCCAAGAATTAAATAGATGAGGAAACTAAGATCAAAGGATTGCCTATGACTTGCCTAATGCACTTAAGCACACGTTCAGAGCTGATGCATTAGGCAAATACTGCTTTTACTAAAGAGCCCCAGCCACAGAGCCTGATCAGAGTTAAGCAATAGAACGAGAAAGAGAATTTTCACTCCTTTGTTATCTATGTGAGGAGAGGCTGTGTTGGGGGAAAGTGAGGGGGAAGCATAGAATACAGACAAATGGAATGTTAGCAGGGACACTTGAAATACTGCCCCCTGCCCGGAAAAAAACATTCTAAAAGACCAGGAGGCCCACGTAGATATTGTTTAATAAAACCAGCCTGATGTTTCAATATAAAAGCAAGAATGGCTGAAAAGTGAGCAAGCATCTCATTAAAATCCACTCTCGAATTCCACGTTTCAGGCCTCATCAGAATATCAAAGGAAGCGGCATATGTTTTTCATTTATAAACTATCAGATATTCTTTTGCAGTCATCCTTGATTCATTCTGGAAGCCCCTAAGTATTCTAAGTGCCAACTTAATCTGGTATGTATCCATGTTCTGTATCTTTACATGCACACATTCAAATATATAAATATACAAATGATCATTGTAATTGTGTGTTTTAAAAACTGAATAGTATCATGATGTAAATTTTAGTGTTGTTGTTTTTCTTAAGGCTGCTATTTTTTTATGGACATCTACACAAATAAAATGAGCTTCTCTTTCTGGGGGGGAAAAAAGAGTTTAAACCCTCAGGTACATTCTTCTTAACAGAATCAACTTAATTTCATTTGACGTTGTCCTTTCCAGCACTGCAAATTCAGTGAACGCAGCAGGTCCTGATCTTGGTTCTTAGCAGATGGCCTCAACAATATGACAATAATAGCATCTGACATGTGTTGTTTCAGTGATCGCTCTCACGCTCGAGAAAGTACGGAAGCATTCGATCCTGCGTGTTCCTTCGGATTGTTATTTCTGGCACACTCTTCTTGGCATATGTTATGATGAACCATTCATAACAAATTAAATTTTCATTAAGGTAAAAAAAAAATCTTTAGGATCCATAAGCCTACAATTTGTCACAGTTCCCAAGGTAACAGATTCTGTGTAAACGGGCCGTGTCTATACATAATCGAATGTGGGGCTGTTTAGATTTATTTTTTAAGTAGATGTTTTGCTAAAGCGGGGTGGGGAGCATGGTGAGTGGACGAAGCCTGGAATCCCAGGAACGGAAAAGAATATGTCCGAAAGATCCATGGCCTTGCTCACAAAGCTTTCTGCAGGGACACAAAAATCGTAGGAGCCCAGGAAACACATCAAAAGAGGCTCAACCACGCAGTGCCACTTAAATGGCACCCCACGGGCTGGCTACAGGACAGCTGGCGCGGGCGGGATTCCTGTACCTTTAAGGTCGAGCTGATTGTAGCCGTAATTAACAGCTTCCTTTAACCGGCAGCGGAATTTTCCCGAAGGACTCAGTGGTTCGACTCACTGGCGGGTTGAGTAAAATGGGATTTCAGGCAGCGTGGCACTTTCAACTCAAAGTAGCTAAATCTAGTTAAAGCAGAAACATCGATGATTTTCCGAGAGCGTCATAAACCGCTGCTGATTGCTCCTTTCAGAGGCAAGCTGCAGCTAAGTGGGGACCAGAGGAGGCGCGCCCGCCGGGGCTCTCTCTTCCTGAGCTGGCACTTAAATCCCATATAATTTTCTTCCTATAATAATATATTCAGGCCTACTTAGAAACTGGTAGACGATTTTCAATGCACACTGGAAATATTGCCTACCACTTGGGAAAGGATTTAAATTCAATTCTTTACCTTGCTTCACCTTTAGCACAACCTTCACTTTGGTGATATTTCAGAAACTGGCCCCTTCTGCACGAGCTTTTGGCTATCACAGGCACTTTACTAGACTCTTCTCAGTATTTTCCTTCTACTGAAAGTTGAGCTCAGCTATTGACAAAGAGAATACACAAATATGTAAATAGAAGTCCAAAACAGTGTAGAACAGACAAGCAGAGTTACTACTGAATATCTTATTATAATAACAAGTATAAAACTATTACCTATGCTTGCGAAATCAGCACTTTATGCTTACCCAAGGAGTTTCAGGTAGGGACTTAAGGAGAAAGAAAACCTGAAAAATCAATGAATAAGCAGAGACTGCAATGAGAAACAGGAGTTTGGCAAGGTTGTTCTCTGCTTGACTACTTATTAGAAAGAAGAGAAACGAGACAAAAGAGCCTGTGAAGGGCGCAAGAACAAGACTTGTCACTCTGTTCCAGGGCAGCTGCACCATATTTCAATAGAAAGGAACATCCTAAGAAGTATGTGCATGAGATTCAGTGCTTCATAGATGCTATCAAGGACTCACAGAAGTGAGGGTTTGGGGAAGAAAGAGCAGCTGAGAGCATCCGAGGGAATCAAAGTAAGTACACACTTAAGAAACATTTGTGATAGAAAGAGCAGCAGGTCCCCAGAACCTGCAGGCCGTGCGAGGCCTGGGCACAGGGCTGTGTTGGGAGAAAGTGTCCGGAGACCCTCTGTAACTCGCTGGCCCTCAGTCGCTTAAATCCTTTGGGGTGAAATTTCTTTGGACAAGGTCCAAAATGAAATCGCCCTTTGTCACAGTCAGATCTAAAGTAAATGGTTCTGTAGCAAATGTTCACTGTATCCACTTGAAAACTCATATGTAAAAAATGGTATGACATTCCCTTCTCAGGAGATTAATTTGGTATGAGTTCTTTTCACTGACAGAGCAAATCAACCATTAGTTTAAATAGAATAATAATTCTTTCTTGAAGTAGTCTGGATAAGGCCAAACTCTGATTGGTCTTCTGAGGGGTTAAAACCTTAGTAAAATGAAATTGAGATAAAATAGGTACTTCTTCCAAAAGAACCAATTTTATAGTAGATGCAAAGATAATGTCAATTAATTGAGAGAGCAGAACTTGAACAGGCTTCATTTTCTAACCACAATGCAATAGAAGAAGTCAGTAACAAAGCCAGAACCATTTAGATATTTTATAACATTCTCTTAAATTTGGATCAAAAAGGAAATTTAAAATATGGTAGACTATTGAAGGGAAACCTCCAAAAAATAAAATTGACAATCTTGATAGGGTCAAACAGAAATGCTATCAATTTTTAAAGAAATAATAAGTGAACTAAGCATTCAATGTAAGAAATTAGAGAAAGAACTTTTCCAAATTAAGTTCTGGTTCTACCTGGAACTTAACCCTTTCCCCTTGTCACCATCTCAGTAGATGGCACCACCAGCTACCCAACTGCTTCAGCCCCATATCTATGTCACGTCCTAGATTCTGCCCTTTCCAAATTCTTCTTCCATTGACACTTCACATACCAAGGCCCATCATCTTTCACATGGGCCACAGCCATACCCTTCTTCCACTCTGGCACATCTAGAAGCCAATCTCCAAAGCCACCAGGTTTTTTGGAAATATAAATTAGATTATATTACAGCTACTAAAACTATTCATTTGGATTAAAATCCAAATTTATCATCAAGATCTCACCTCAAAGACTGTAGACTAGAACCTGTGAAGAGAATTTGGCCCACAAATGTGTTTTGTTTGACCTAAAGAGTGATTCTAAAAATTTTTAATTCATACCAATATTTGAAAAGGAGGAAATGGAAATTTCTAAATTTTCTTGAAAATTTGAAAAAGATGTCTAAACTGGACCCATGTTTCCATGTGGTGAGTAATAACTACAGTCTCTACCACCCCATCTTACGTTCAGAACCCAGTCTGTGCATCAGTAGTCCTTTATCATCAAGTGTGCACAGTCTCTTTTTCACGTCATAGTCATGGACATATTTCTATAGGCATCTTTCACCACATGGGAAAATGAAATCTGGACTGAGAAAACCACGTGTTTCTTACTCCTGGGGTATTTTGTTTGTCTATGATACCTGTTTCAAAACTGAACTGAGATAGAATGTCCACCTGTTTTTTCAGTAACACACCAACCAGACTCTTCCAAATCACAGAATATTTGGATATTTGGCATCACATAGAAAAAAAAAACCACATGATTTTCACTTCTCATCTCAGTCAATAAATGTCTAAAGGGGAGGAAGTAAAAATATAGAAAGGAAGGGAAGAAGGAGGGAGGGAGGGAGGGAGGGAGGGAGGGAGGGAGGGAGGGAGGGAGGGAGGGAGGGAGGGAGGGAGGGAGGGAAGGAAAAGGAGGTAAAGCATATAGCAAGACAGAGAACAAGAAATCTCATATGACTAATGCAAGGTGCTTGAAACAATATAACAACACAATGTCCTCTCTAGATATTATATACATACTGATATGTATTCATTTGCATTTCTGCATGTAGGTGCTGGGGAGAAAATGGTCTGCCATCTACAGACTTCACCCCCCCCTGGAGGATAGGGACTGTATTATCCCTGACTCATCTAATCCATTTGTAACACTTTCAGAATCTCCCCAGACACAAAGCAGAAAGAAATGATAACAATACATTGTCTTGAGATAGGATTCTTTGTGAAATAGTTGAAAGAATCTTACAACAAAAATTACATGTATTCTTATGTCTCCATAAGGTAGGTAGATAAAAAGCTTTTATCTGCAATTTAGACAGGATGAATAACGGTGTTAGGTGACTTGTCCATGCTATGTTTCTGGCTGAATTTCAGGTGGCTCTCTGTAATTATTTCGCTTTTCAGGTGGCTTTGGAAATGTCTCTTCCTCTATCCCAGCAGAGTGCTTCCATTGTCTTCCCCACTCCTGCCACAGGGCTAATAGGTCTGTGATAGTAGACTGCCAGGGTATCATTAGCCTCTCCCCAGTCCATCAGCTCACCTCTCATCCAAAAAGAGCTTTCAGAACAGTTGACTAGAACTTTCCTATCTGATTTTTTTCCTCTTTTTTTTTTTTTTACTTTGCGTGCTCTGGTTTTCCTGAACTAAGGCTGTACATAGGAAAATTCAACTGGAAACAGAAAATACAATTTGATCCATTTAAGCTTCCTCTGTATTTGAGTCCATTTCAGGCACAAATCAGATTTTCAATGACCCTCAAATAGAGGAAACTAATACTTCCAGTGTAATTTATCGGTCAGCCCATGTTTGCAGCTCAAGTGAGATAGGAGAGGTAGTGAAATGTTACCGTCAATCCATGTAAATAAAATTACAGTCATTTCTGTCATACTGAAATAGAATAAACCTAGAAGTCAAAAAAGCTGAATTTTAGACCCAACTCTGCCATAACTTACTATTTAATGAAGTGGAAATAGCAGGTTAGTGCTGTCTGACACAAAGGAAGTGACTTAACTTCTCTGACCCAGCTGTAAACTAAAAGAAATGCTACTTAATTCACAGGATGGTTACAAGGATCAAATGGATTCACTTATAAAAAGCAATTAACAGGTGGTGGTTAATATTAGCCTCCTTACCTATAAAACGAAGGAGTTCAATTAGGTGAGCTTTGAGATCTCTTGTGGTGCTAACATTTTACGTTCTATCTGGGTACTAGAAATTGTTTACCAGCCTGGTCTCTCTCCTAGCCTCCAAGCTGCATAGCAGCAAATATTAAACCCCCACCTGCAGACTCAAAATAGCTGCAGGCTCTGAGATTCTTATGACCAAACCTCCACACTGTACCTGATTTTCATGAACTCCAGAATTCGAATTTTATCTTTTTCCTCCCATTCCTCTCACAATAAGGACACCAGTCCCTGAGCTTATTGCCTGGCATGGTCAGTACTACCTGCTACACATGCTCCCTGCACCAGCCACCTGACCACTTGGACACTCACCGCCTGCCTCCTGCCAGCGTGAGAACCCTAACCCCCAGCCAGGACATCTGTGTGCAGACCGCTGCCAGGCCTCCAGATATCAGCTCCCACCTGCCAGCCTGCCTCACAGTGTTTGCTGTGTGAACGCCAGTCCTCTTCTCTCCTGCCCAGCTGAGCTAACCCACTTCTGGGTCCTACACCATCAGCCAAAACCTAGACCCAACATGGACATGGACACTGACGTGAATGCAAGGATAGAATATTGCTCCTCATTGCTGAAAAGAATGCACGTTCCTACACATTTAAGATGAACTGTCTTAATCTCTATATTTAATCTATTTTGCAGCCTGCTTTTTATCATCTAATTTGTTCTTTTCCTTAATTTGCATTTTGTGGAAGTAAAACACATTCAGATAATTGCATAGCTCAACGTATTATAACAACGCAAATGCTCACGTAACCAACAACCAGGTCAAGGAATGAAACACCAGCACGCGTGAAGGCTCCCTCACGCTCCCTTTCAGTCACAGCTCTTTCTTCCTCAAGCATGATAACCACTGTCCCAACTTCTAAACCCACAGTTGTTTTGCCTGTTTTGAATTTTGTGTAAGTGGAACAGCACATTACATATTCTCTTCAGTCTGCCTTCTTTGCTCAGCTTTATAAGACTAATTCATGTTTATTTATGTGGATATAATTCAGTCATTTCCATTATTATAAAGAAACTTCATTCTATGAACCTACCATAATTTATATATTTAACTTGCAATGGTTATTTGGGTTTTTCCTTGCTTTGGTTCTAGCTAATAATACTGCTATGAATATTCTTAGACATATTATTTAGAGCATATGTGCTTGTGTTTCTGTTGGGAAGATACTTAATGAGTTATAAGGTGTACATATCTTCAACTCTCGGAGACAATACCGAATTGTTTTGCAAAGTGGTTGAACTAACCTATGTGCCTGCCATCAGTGTGTGACAATTCCTGCTGCTCCACATCACCATCAACCTTGGATATTTTTCAAGTGTTTTGAATTCTAATATTCTGATAAGAGAGTAGTATTATCTCATGGTTTTAATTTGCATTTCTCTCATTACTAGCAATGTTGAGCACCTTTCCGTATGTTCATTGGCTCCTTTTAAAGTGCCTGCGCAAGTCTTTTGCAAACTTTTCTAATATTATCTCCTTTTTTCTGATCAGCCTCTTTTTTATAAGAGTTCTTTATCTATTCTGAACAAGACTGTCAATTTTTTTGTACTGAAAATATCTTCTCTTACTCTGAGCCTTAACTTTTCATCTCCTTAAAGGTGTCTTTTGATGAATAAAAATTATTAACTTTAATGTAATCTAATTTATTATATTTTCTTTTTTAGTTGCTAATTTTTCTGCCCTGTTTAAGAAATATTCCTTATCTCAAGGTTATAAAGATAGTCTCCTGTAACATGCTTAAGAACTGCACTGTGCATTGGTGTAGCCAGCACCTGCATAAGGCTATTTAAGTTTAAATTTATATCAACTAAAATGTTTAAGAAATAAAAATTCAGTTTCTCATTCACACTAGAAACGTTTCAAGAACTCAACAGGCACATAGACTAGTGGCTACTAGTGTAATGGTCAGTACTACCTGCTATGTGAAATTATATAGTATTTCTACCATTACAGAAAGTTCTATTGAATAGCCCTCTTCTACAAGTTTTATTATTTACTATTTTGCTTTTTTTGTGCCTATATCTCATGTAGAATGAATTTTTGCGAGATACAGGATATTGTTTTCCATATGAATAAACAATTGACTCAGCTTGACACTTTTCACTAAAAAGAAATCAAATTTTAATTGATATTCCATTGAATCTATAAATAAATTTGGAAAGTTTCATATTTATTATATTGAATTTCTAATCTATAAATATGGCACATCCATGAAAGATTTAGGGCTTCCTTAATGTCTCTCAATAATATTTTATATTTTTTGTGAAGTTTTTACTCATTTATTAGATTACTCTAAGCTCCTTAGTACTATTTGATGCTACTACATTGTCCTGTACTGTGTTGCTGTTGTACAGAAACATGGTCAATTTGAAAAAAAATAATATTTATTTGAGAGAGAGAGACATCATCAACTGGTTGCCTCCTGACTGGGGATCAAACCTGCAACCCGGTATGTGCCCTGACCGGGGATGGAACCCACCAGCTTCTGGTGTACAGAACAACGTTCCAGCCAACTGAGCCACATTGTCCAGGGCTCAACTTGAAAATTTTTGATGATGTACCTGTAGCAACCTTGCTAAAATTATTTTTTAATTCCATATGCATGATCATGTCATGTGCAAACAATTCTTTTACCTTCTATTACTTCTTCATGATGCTGAATTGGTTAATACCTACAGTGCAAGCATCTGTTGAGGGTCCCCAAGAGCACTTCCAGGTTTTATGACTCACTAGAAGGACTCACAGCATTCAGCAGTTAGTCATGCTGAATTATCACAGCAAAAGGATACAAGGCAAATTCAGCAAAGGGAAAAGGCACAAGGAGTGGAGTGTGGAGGAAACCAGGAGCGAGTTTCCAAGAGATGTCTGGCAGTGGAGTCAGACAGGACCTGCTTCACTCCCCCAGCACTGGACGGTGACAACGTGTGAAGTGCTGTCTACCAGGGAAGCTCATTAGAGACTCAGTGCCCAGGGTTTCTATTGAGGGCTGGTCACATGGGCACTCTGCCTAGCACTCAAATTCCATATTTCTGGAAGGAAAGCAGGTGTTCAGCATAAACAATGTTGTCTGTACAAACAGCTCAGGTCCAGTGAGTCACTTTTCAGTTAAGAAATGGTGAAAACACTCCTGCAATTCAAGTTTCCAGATGCCAGCCAAGGACGAGTCTTGCAAGCAGGCCTTTCTAAAGTAGCCATCTCAGGCCTGCTGTGTTAAGTCTTCTGCATAATAACTGAGAACAACCAGTAATATCTTGCTCTTTTTGTAATATTTTTGCCAGGGTTTAGTATTGCTATGCTAGCTTCATAAAACAATAGAAAGTCTTCTCTCCATTTATTTTATGTGAAAGAGTTTGTGTAAGAGTGACATTATTTCTCATTATTTTCTGAGATAAACTAGTGAAGTTGTCTGAGCTGGAGTTTTCTTTGCAGCAAACTTTTTAATGTGGGTTCAATTTATTTAATAGTGATAGGACTATCCAAATTTCTTATTTCATTTTATGTTGGTTTTAGTTAGATTTGTTCTAGGATTTGGGGCATTATAATTACCCCATTTATAGATAAATAAAATGAGACAAATACTTGGCTCAAAACCGCATAGCTAGTAAGTAGTGTCACTAGAATTTCCATCTATAAAGTCTAAGTCCAGAGGACATTACAAAACCATCACACTGCTTAGCTTCTTAAAAGCATAGAGAGGAACCTCATAGAAAACCGGTAACACTACATTTAAATAATCGGAATCTCCTAAGGCCTGGTGTTCTCCAGGTAAAAGTCTGATGTATTTGAATACATCTTATGACATCATTTTAGGTTACTAGGAAATGTTCTACAGTCAGTATATTTCCAAACTTGGCAGAGCACTTGAGGTATTTTATAAAAAATACTATTACAGAGTTCTATTACTGAACTATTGAATCAAAATCTCTGAAGGTATAATCCAGAAATCTATAATTTTCAAATTCTCTCAGGTGTTGTTATATGCCACCAGACTAGTAAAGCATTGCTCCAGATCTAATGAACCAGAAGTCATGACTGCTGAGTTCATATGTTCAGGGGATTAGCTAAACTCAACATGGTTCCTGTTTCATGTCGATGGGCAATACCTCCAGCCCTGGCCAGCGTGTCTCCCCAAATGCTTGCTGCTCCTCACATACAAGCCAAATGAGAACAGAGATTACTCCATCCAAACTCACCACCAATGGAAGGTGAGTCTCTTCCTAGTCTTACAGGGTATCATCCCTATCGGATTACAGTCCCACACTATAACCTCATTTAACTTAACCTTAATTACCTCCTAAAGGTCTTACCTCTAATACAGTCACATCTAGGGGTCAGAGCTTCAACATAAGAATGGGGAGGAGAGAGGACATCATTCAGTCCAAAGTAACTATAATAAAAACATCAGTTACACACAAATAACACTAGCTAATCTTTACTTTGTGGTCATGTATGCCAGTGACGAGTGTTTTATTTGCAATATCTCATTTAATACTCTGGTATCCTACCAAGTAACTACCATTATTGTCTACTTTTTACATGTAAGAAACAAGCCCTCTAAAACATTAAATAATAAAAACCAGGACATGCTTCCTCCTGATTAAAAGTTTCCAATAGCTTTTTATCTTTCTTAAAATTGTATACAAACACTTGACCATGGTGTACAACAGGCCTCTGACGATCTCCCTCTGCTCATGGTGCCTCAGCCACACTTGGCTTCTTTCTGTCCCTCAGCCCCACTGAGAGTGTTCCCCTCAAGGTTCTCACACTTCCAGTTCTCACCATCCTGATCACTTCGCACAGATCCCTGCACGTTTGGCTGCTTTGTGATTTAACCTTAAATGTAATATATCTTCTCAGACCTGGGCATGCGCTTTGGTGCTGCCCCTCCCGACTACCCCCAACACAATGGCCTATTTTTCTGTCTTTGTAGTACCATTTCAAATTATTTTGCTTTTGTTATATTTTTGGGTGTCTAACATCTTTTATGAGCATGTAAGCACCATATGGATAAGGACCTTGCCTTTCCTCTTCATCTCTTTAGCCCCAGTGCCTAGATCCTGGCACATAGTGGTTAATGGCACCGGATTACACTGAATAAACGTCGGAGTAGATAAATGCATGAATGAGTGAATGATTCGCCCATGATCATACAGTTAAGTAAATGGCAGAAACCTAGATTGTAAACTATTCATTTGCAATATTAAACCCTACAAAGTAATATCTCAAAGAATTTATTCCATAATTACACATCAAACTTAAAAACAAGGGATAGATTAATTCCTAGAAGAATCTGATTCAGTAATAATTATAACTACAGTACCACATGTTAAGCGCCAACCCTGTACCATGCACTCCACTAAGTGCTTTCCAAACACTGTGTGTTTAATCGTTACAAACACTCTATAAAGGTGCTGTTATTAGCACTGAGGAAACTGAGGCTCCTAGAGGTTAATTTACCCAGGTCACACCTAACAGATGAAGCCAGGTTTATCTGTCTCTATAATTTGACCTATCACACTCCATACCATAAAATGTGAGTTGTTTTAAAATAATGTGTCACACAGCCTATATTTCCTGACCTAAATATGTATTTGCTTGATACTTTAAAAATGAACTTAAAACAATTTGTGTAAAAAAATATGTAAATGTTATCTTCACTCCTGACATTGTTCCCATTCTAATTCTTTCCCCTGCTGGAGAAGCAAGATGTTACCTGACAAAATTTTCCCAGCACTGAGATCTAATATGCTATCTAGAAGGGCAATTCATCTAGACAGAAATTATAGATGACAGATGTCCAGGGCTAATTCATTGTCTTTTAAATGAAATAGCAAGAATGTCTTTGCAGGGGCATTTATACCACCTAATAAGTGATCTTTCAAAGTGCAGTGTATTGGCTATTACTAACCAGTACAAACGGCTGAGGTTAATGAATAATGCTAATCTGAATTCATCTGCATAAACTCCTCTACTCAAGACTTTTTCCCCCTAGTTTCCTCTTGAGACGCCTATTTATAAACTAAAATAGGAATTAAAGACTTGCAAAAAGATATTAGACATCAACAACATTCTTTAAACATCTCTGGATGCTGACCTAACCATGGGAAACATAGATCACAGAGACAGTCTCTTGACAGTTTATTATCCAGGAACCTGTCTCCAGCAGGCCCAGAAAACCAGCTTTCAAGAGCAGCAGACGAGTTATGATCTGTATAGATAAAGGATACTACAGGAGAAAGAAAAAAATGTAAAACATGCACAACTAAAGGAAGCTGCCTGAGCAAGTCAGAAATGACAAGAAACCCAGTCGCTATGAGTTGCTAAGCTGGGTAATATTCGGAAGCCGGTGAAGAAGGCGAAGGCCAATCATTTCCACTAAAAAGGGATGAGGAGAGTTTAAGAGCTTCTGTCAACAGCGCAGAATAGCTGTCGCTGCAGAGCCAGCACATAAACCCAATGTGCCCAATGGCAGGAACATCAGAACATCAGGGTGGCACCATCACAATGGATTCTTCTTCACACAGTTAAATTTTTCTAAATAAAAACTAATGTTTATCATTCTTTCCAGACCTTTCACTTCTCTCCCTTAACTGGATGGTGACAAAAGGATTAAATTAAAGATTGAAAAGTCCTTTGGGTTCTCGGGAAGAAACCTACAACTTACATCCAAATACCTCATTGTTTTTCTTTAATATACAAGCAGCATAAAATGTGCCTTTATCAAAAACAAGAGAACGACTGCGGGAAAGTTTTCCCTTTATTTGCATGTGCTGGGTATCTTCCTATATGGGCAAACTGGCTTCCCAGCCTCTGGTCAGTTCCCAAAGCTCCCCACCATGCCTGCCGTGGTTAGAGTTTATTTCTTCCTTAAATTCAAATGTAAGCATATATCTTGCCTGCCCAAAGCCTCCAATTATGCCTATTTCCTATAGAACAAAGTTCAAATTCTCCAGCATGGCCCTTCCGGCCTTCTCCAAACGTGTGCCGTCCACCCAACCATGTTTCAGTCACCCAATTATATTCCGTTCCCTAAATGAACACTAGAGCTACGTATTTCTAGGCCAATATTCTCAAACACCTGTGCTCCACTGAGCTTCCCAGAAGCAGTTTAAGAAATGATGCTTTGGCTTTTGCCCAGGCAGTTCCCTCTGCCCGAGATGCCCTCACAGCTCCAAAGCCCCAGCCTTCTGTGATGCTTCACACTGAAGTCCATCCCTGCCAAAAAATATATATATATTTTCTCAATGCTTACAGAGAATATTGAAGCTCCCTTTAATCACTTTATAAATGAACATCTAGCTAGTGCATTATGATTTACAAAAAAAAAAAACCTTTGCAGATATTATTCCTAAATTTTCACAAAAGTCCTGTATGTTCAATACTATTTTCTTGGAGAAAGAGAAAGAGCTTTTCAAAATCTCAGGCAAGTTACTTCTATCTGAACCTCATTTTTATCTGTAAAATATGAATAATAACATAATTAAGAAAAAGCTAAGAATATTGTTATTATTATGAAAACGAGGTACTTATTCCTAAGGACCTTACACAGTTCTCACCCAGAGAACACAAACTGATGGACTGTAAACAGAATTTGACTGGTATTCCTTGCAGACCCAACTCAGTATATATATATACTGAGTTGGGTCTGCAAGGAATTTTTTTGTTGCTGTTTATCCTCACATGAGGATATTTTTTCCATTGCTTTTCAGAGAGAGAGGAAGGGAGGAGAGGGAGGGAGAGGGAGAGAGAGACAGAAACATCGACTGAGAGAGACACATCAACTGGTTGCCTCCTGCATGAGCCCTCACCAGGGGTAGGAAGCAAACCCACACCCTAGGTATGTGCCCTTGACCAGGAATTGAACCCGTGACCCTTTGGTGCACAGGCTGACACTCTAACCACTGAGCAACACTGGCCAGGGCTGCAGAAATTTTTTTAGTTGAGCCAACATTTAAAGATTAAGAGTTCACAGAAAACCCAGATCAGCTATCCAGCTTCTCTTTCTCTGGAAAAAGAAGAGGGAGAGGGGGAGAAGGGGAAAGAGGGGGGGAAAAGGAAAGGAGGGGAGGGGAGGGGAGGGGAGGGGAGGGGAGGGGAGGGGAGGGGAGGGGAGGGGAGGGGAGGGGAGGGGAGGGGAGGGGAGGGGAGGGGAGGGGAGGGGAGGGGAGGGGAAGGAAAGATTTAGCATTCCTATGTGACAATAATGCCCTGGAATTGAGTAGCAGGTGTTTCCTTTGAAGAAGGTATTCCTCTCAGTGTGTCACAGTCCCCATCAGTCCCTATTGCCTCTCTAACACTAATGCCAAGTGTTATCATCATACACTGTTGTTTTTTCCATAGTAGAATGTGTCTCTGTCAATATTGGGAAAGTAAAGGATAATCCAAGAGGAATTCGTGTTGCAAGGAAACAGCACTAATTCTGTACAAGTGAAAACTATTTTTCCACATCTACTAGTCAAAATAAGTGAGTCTATGTCTTCCACCTGTTGCTATGGTATGAATGTTTGTGTCCTCCCAAAATTCATGTTGAAATCTTTACCCCAAAGGTGATGATACTAGGCTGTGGGACCTTGGGCGATTAGGCCATGAAGGTGGGGCCCTCATGAATAGGATTAATGTCCTTAAAAGAAGCCTGGGAGAGCTTACCTGCCCCTTCTACCATGTGAGGTGACGGTGTGAAGAAGGCTGTCAATGAGGAAGCTGGCTCTCGCCAGGCCCTGAATCTGCCGGCACCATGATCTTGGACTTTCTAGCCTCTGGGACAATGAGGAATAAATGTTTATTGTTTATAAGCCACCCCGTCCATGTTATTTTGTTAAAACTACCTGCATGGACTAGGAGACCTGAGTCACTTGACTCATTTACGTTGCCAGCCTGCTCCCTGAAGTCACGTGGGTTTGCAAGCCTGCATCTGACTGTGAACTCCCTGCAGAGACAGAGAGATTTGGTTGTTGTTTATTGTCCGATCTTCCATACCTAGAACAAAGCCTGCCACAAAGCACATCCTTAATAGGTGTTTGTTGAACACACACAGTCTAACAGTAAGGGAGATAGCTATTTAAAAATAATACCTGCAATTACACAGTGACAAGTGCTGTTTGTAAAAAGTATATACAGGATACAGTGGAAACGCAACAGGCTTTGCCTCTCCGTCCAGCATAACATGTAATAAAGGCGAGCCCAAAGGGGCGGTGTCTCCTTGCCCACTCTCCACGCTGCTTCCCACACCAGATGTTAGCTTCGATAACTGGGATCAGTAAACATTTTCTGCAAAGGGCCAGATAGTAAATATTTTAGGCTTTTCAAGCCATACCGTCTCTGTCACACCTGTGAAGCCCTGTCAGTGTAGCACAAAAGCATCTATAGTTGACATGGAAACAAATAAGCATGGCTGTATCCCAATGAAACTTTACTTACAGTCAGTGAGCCATATTGGGCCCATGGGACAGAGTTTGCTGAATCTTGTTCTAGAGGATGGAAACAATTTTTATCATCTTTGTAATTTGTTGAATTAAGTTGCACTATTTGGAGGACTTTACTCTTTTGATTTCAGACTCTGGTCTTTGCTGATGTATATTTATATATGCAATGGTAACTGACATCAACCACCTCCAGAAAATGCTACTACAAAAATGAAAACAGAATGAGACATCAGTACCACTACTTGGTCTTAAAAAGATTCAAGGGAGTCCTGGCTGGTGACTCAGTTGTGTGCACATCATCGGGTTCACAGAAAAGTTGGTTGATTCCTGACCAGGGCACATGCCTGGGTTGCAAGTTTGATCCCCAGTAGGGGGCGTGCAGGAGGCAGCCATTGATGTTATGCTCTCACATTAATGCTTCTCTCTTCTCCCTTCCTCTCTCTCTAAAAATCAATAAACTATTCTTTAAAAAAGAAAGATCCAAGGGAGCATCAGTTTAGAAACCTAAGCTCCTGTTCTGGTGTAGAGAAAATTGACCTTATTTTCTCTGATGAGAACTCAAGGAATGATATTCACTGAGATGATATTGTTTCCCTAAATTATAGTTTAGATACCTGGGAGGGAAAAAGGGGGTAACAACTGGACACTGTATTATACACATGTGATATTCTTTTAGAAAATGAAGCAGCTCTTCACATTAAAGGGAAAAAACCCAGCCGTGGAGAAATTAACAGTCTCTTTAGCCCCGATTGTCCCCAATGAGAAAAAGGCTTAGATCAGAAGAGACAGCTGGAAAATAACTATTTTGTAATAGAAAATTAGGGAAAGTATAGAGAAAGGGGACAGGGAAGATAGAGAGATAGAAAGAGTAAGTAATGAGAAAGATAATAGAAAAGGGAGGGGAAGAAATAATAAGGAAAAGAGAAGAGATAAAGATGAAGGAGCCTGTAGGAGGGAGTGGCAGATTGTCAAGGATTCCTTCAAGGTCATATAAACAGTCCAAAGTCATGAATGACCAAAGCCTGGTTGACAGTAGTTTTTAAAAATCTAGTACATAGTATTTTACAGAAATAAAGGTAAGTGAATAATTCAGTTCTATGTGTGGGCTCACACACTGTCTGCATACACCGAAGGCAAGAAGAGACCAAAGGAAAGAGGCAGAGTGCTCCTGATTGGTAGGTGGCGGTTTAGTAAGCAAGGGAGTTTACAAGGCTTGTCGGGGCATCCATAAGATGAGCAGATCTCCACGTCTGCCCAGAATCTTAGTGGTTTATACAGAGGCCTTAACTGGGTTCAGTCATGCACTCAGTCCAAATGGCCTCAACAACACCTTACTCTCTCTACGCTGTATCCTTAAAATGGCTCCAATTAGTGGCGTGGTGGGCAGGACGTACATTCCAAGGCCAGGAGAGGGGGTAAAGAGCATCTCGATGACCTCCTCCAACTCTATGAAACAAACCATCTAATATAACGGATCCCTTGGTGTGTTGGGGTCCATCAGATCTGCTCTGGTGCACATTGCATTTCCACCACTTGAGATCTCTGTTGTGGGAAGACTCGCACCGCATTTTCCAACGAAAGAAAAATACATGGGCCATACGATAGGCCAGGAAGCACTAAAACTGTCCTGACTGCCATTTCACATGGCCTGTTGATTTCAGTGAGTGACTGAGAGGACGCTGCTTACAGTGGGAGGAGCTCTGCACTGCAAGTGTGCGCGAGGAGCTCCACAGGAAAACAACTCCCACGCTCCACACTCTGAAACCAGCGCTGCAACAAAATGGTGACATTAATAGGTGTGTGTTTTCCTATAATTTTCTCTCCCTGCTCCAAATGGCCAAATGGCAACAAGGTCTTTGTGTTTTCATCTAAGGGAAGTTCATGTTGCAAACCCCAAGCAGAAGTTGCCTAAAGATTATGCAAAGTTCTGGATTTTTGTTTGTCCCTAAATGTCTGAGCTCATTCAGGGCATTGTTAGGTCTGTGGGGGAGGAAGGGGAGGAAAGAAGGTGCATGCGTGGAGGGAGAGCTTCTCCCAAAACTAGGAATGGGATTGAGATCTGTGGCTTCTACAACAAGGAGGTTCCACAAGGTGAGGAGATGGCAGGACCCCAAAAGGAATAAGTGCTCTATGTATATAGAGAGACTCGACAGTAGGTGCCTAGGTACCCAGCCTCGCAAAGACCCAGGCTCCAGCTTATAACAAAAGCAGCAGAAAGAGAAAAACAAATACTATGTGGTATCAGTTATATGGGGACTCTGAATAAAAAAGTCAAACTCACAGAAACAAAGAGTAGAATGGTGGTTGCCAGGGGCTGGGGGTGGGGGAAATGGGAAGATGATTAAAGGGTACAAACTTCCAGGTGTAAGATGAATGAGTTCTAAAGATCTAATATAAAACATGCTGACTGTAGTTAATAATACCGTATCATATACTTGAAATTTGCTAAGAGAGTCGACTTTAAGGCTTCTCACCACCAAGGTGATGCATGTGTTTATTTACCTGATTGTGGTAATCGTTTCACAATGTGTGTGTGTATATATACATATGTATAATCATCATGTTGTACACTTTAAATATATACAATTTTATTTGCCAATTATATCTCAATAAAGCCTGGAGGGACAGCAGAGCCTCTCCCCATCCAGGATAGATGTGAACCTGGGCAGAGATCCATTTGAACCAAAGACACAAGAATCATCCCCAAATATTCTTACAGTAGGATTCACATCCTCCTGCACCCCATCCCATCCTCACCTTTAACCAATCTGGAGACAGAGAAAATCCCAATAATTACAGAAATAGAATTTTCAGCCAACATAATGAAAGAAGGCTTTGATCAGAGTAAATTTGATTTAGAGAAGTAAAAGAAATGTCTCACACCTACATGTTGGGGTGGAATATAATTCATTGCTGCTGTCACACTTCTTTATGAGTCACTTTAATTTTGTAGAGTTCAGTCACATCTCACATTACATGCAAAGTAGAATCACTCTTATTGTCAGCCTACTCCACTCCCAGCTCATGAGCTAGTGTGTCAGACACTCTTCTCAGCACTTCACTGCAACTCTATGAGGGAAATACCATCCTTACTTCCATGTTACAGATGAGAAAACTGAGGCACAGAGAGGCTAGATAACTTTCTAAGGTCCACAGCTTGTGAGCCTGAAACTCAAAGCCAGGTAATCTGACTCCTGAGGCCAAGGTCTCCACTAGCCAATTGCCATCCTGCTTCTTCAGACTGGGGCAGGGGCTCTCTCCTCAGACAAGAACAGTCTTAATTATGCATAACAAAAAGTTCCATGGGCCATTAACATCCTGGTGTAACCATATGACAGCAGATGTGAAAACTCGAACATTAAAATAAAATAAGCCTCAGTGAATAGCTGTTGATGAACTGAATGTTTTCCTTGACAGTCTCCAAAAGCAGAAACTTAACGCCTTTTTCTACAACAGTGACTATTGCAGTGCATTTAACTTTTAAAAACAGTGTCCTGAGTTCCAACCCATCCCTTTCTTGAGTTTCCCATAGACAGAGAAAGCCTTATCAGGACCTCTCTCATTAAAGGCCTGTGTACCTTCACAGGAGGAAAACAACATTTCTGCCCAGAGCATGTGGACCTGGATGCAGCAAGGAGTAAAACCTGTGGGCCTGGCTGGGCCAGGAGACTGTCAGAAGAAGGGAAATGTCATCCCCCCCATCCCTCCAGACCCAACAGGAAGACCAAAGCCTGACTGACACTTGGGGGAGGAGCGCTGAGAAGAGGGTATAAAAAGGAGCCAACCCTTAGCCAGTTGGCTCAGTGGTTAGAGTGTCAGCCCGCAGACTGAAGGGTCCCGGGTTCCTGTCAGCCAAGGGCATGTACCTCGGTTGCAGGCTCCATCCCCGGCCCTGGTGGGGGCATGTGCAGGAGGCACTAATGAATGTGTCTCTCTCACATCAATGTTTCTCTTTCTCCAGCCCCCCTTCCACTCTCTCTCTGAAAAGCGATGGAAAAAATATCCTCAAGTAAGGATTTAAAAAAAAAAAAAAGGAGCCAAGATTTGATTAAAATCCCACAGCTTACCTCAGACTAATCTTTTTTTCTTTCCAACACACTTTCAGCAATTATGTTTACCATAAATGCCTCCTCTTGTTCATAACTTTGATGATTCTCACATGGGCTATAGACTGTTTACTCTAATCATGTTATTAACATTCCCATTTTAAATGGCTAAAAATAAGACTCTGACCTTCCAAAGTGAATGCCTGTTTATTGCCCTTCCTAGGGGAGAAATTAACTTTGGCAATATCTGCAAAGTATGACCAGGGTGATATGTCCATTCATTTTTCTTCCTATTGGTTTCTTTAAGGTAGAATTTCCTGCATTTTTTTCCAGAAGAGACATGGGTCTGGGGATCACTGGGCCCCAAAGGAAATATTAGAAGATACTACTGACAAATGGAAAGGTGCCTGTAGGGGAATGCTAAAGTGACTACTGTTTCTCACAAACTAGCGCATCTACTGCTTTTGATTTTAGGAAGGTCAAGTGATGAACATAAAATATTTTTCTTAATATATGCTGACCATTAAAAATGATACCATTTAAGTTCAATTTTTTTAACATAAAGAAAAACTATTATTTGATCACTTCAAGAGTTGGGGGAGATAAAATTATGCATTCCTGGCAAAAAAAAAAAAAAAAAATCTCCTTTGAAATGTGGATCACAATGAAGTCAGATAATGAGGGTTTTTTTTTCCTATACAAAATTGAAGATTAAAATATGATTTAAAAAATTAAATATGGCTTTGGCCAGTGCTGCTCAGTGGTTAGAGCTTCAGCCCGTGAACCAAAAGGTATCAGGTTCAATTCCCAGTCAAGGTCACATACCTGGGTTGCAGGTTAGATCCCCAGCCCCAGTCGGGGGCAATGCAGGTGGCAACTGATCCATGTGTCTCTCTCACATTGATGTTTCTCTCTCTCCTTCCCTTCCACTTACTCTAAAAATCAATGGAAAAAATATCCTCAGGTGAAGGTTAAAACAACAAAAATTAAATATGAATTAAAACAATCAAAGCTAAAAAGATTTATTTGTAAAGGCTTGGAAAACCTAACCCAACATATCCCCTGTGCATTTATAAATGTGTGCAATAAGTGGTGAGTGTCAGTGCCAAATAATAATTCTATACAGTTCATTGATAATTGTCTTCAGCCTGACATATGGAAGGAAACATAATAGTTGCAGAGAATTGCAGCAATATATTTAGTTCCTTTAAACCTCTACTTCAATCACCTTTCATAAAGTAAAAGAAATGAAAGTAACTTTGTAAGATATACAAAGGAAACTAAACTTATTGATATATGCTAGGGGACCCAAACCAATTTCTTTCATCCAGACACATATAATTCTTACTGAAGACCAAGCTCTATTTTTTGGATGAGCAGTCACCCCCCACCCCATTAGAGCCCGGGAAGAATGACTATCTCTGATCATGTATCACTATCATTAAAACTAAGGAAATATGCCCACCCCACTCCCTTGCATATGAAAGGGAAGAAAAGTAAAAAATAATCATCATCAACTTCCAAGCACTGACTTTTTATATATTTTACAGGGATCTCTGAATCTTCCCAAATTAATGACAATAGATAAGCTTCCTCAAAGATTTTGCAGGATGCTGCTGGCACATTTCTGCTAGGAAAAGCGATTTACTTTGCCCTCAGAGGAGAGAAAATAAAGAGGGCTTAGAAAAATAAACCAGCTTGAACATAAAATCATAAAGCTGAAGAAATAATATATGAAAGAAACATCCCACCTATTCTCAATTTTAATCATCTCAAAACCTAAAAGAGAATTAAGTTATTTATTTCCCCAACTGAGGCCATTTTGTGAAATTGCAAAAGCAGTCATTTCTGCGAAAGAAAGAAAACAAATAATAAAGATTTTCTGCTGTCCAGAGTAAATACTATGGATTAAATTAGAAGGAGGAAGGATTAAAATGAAGCTCAGTTAAGAAGTAATTTCGATTAATATATTTTTTACTATGTACTTTAATAATAATTAATCAACATTCAAATTATAAAAATTTTCTGATGAAATGATTCCTAAATCCATAGTCAACTTTAGAGGACTAGATTAATCAACAGTATTTTAAAAGTTAAACATTTCTAAAGTAATTATTTCCCTGCATTATGAAATAAATACTGATAAAACAGTAAAATTTCCTCAATTATTCTTTCATTCAAAAAAATATTTCTTTAAGGCCTACTATTTATTGACTATTTATTGAAGATCTAGACTGGTTTTTTAGACACTGGAGGTATAGCAGTGAACAAGAAAGGTGAGGAGGGTTGGAATCTCAGCTAAAAGAATGTAAGAATAAAGCTTTCATTCTAGTAAAGAAAGAAAAAAAATAAATTATATGTGTATGTTTAATGGTGATAAGTACTATGAAAAACAAGGCGGGAAATGATGATGGGAAGTACTGGGGATGGCAAGATTTGGGGAGAGAAAATCGAATAATTTAGACCTTTCTGAGAAGGTAGCATTTGCCCAAAGACTGGAAGGAAGTTAAGAGAGCAAGATATGGTGATATCTAGGGCAAAAGCATTTCAGACAGAGGGAACGGTGAGTGCAAAGCCCCTGAGGCAGAGGGACGGTTGACATTTTCAATGAACATCAAGGAATGAAGTGCTTCTGGAGCAATGTGAGGCAGGAGAAAGTAAAGATGATATTATAGAGGGAAGGGGATGAGATTCAGACCATGTGCATTCTTTTAGGCCATTGTACGAATATTAACCTCTTCTTTAAGTTGGGAAGCTTTCAGAAAATTTTGAAAAAATAGCATGATCAGCCCTAGCCAGTTTGGCTCAGTGGTTAGAAGCATTGGCTTGCAGACTGAAGGGTCAGCCAAGGGCATGTACCTCGGTTGCGGGCTCCAACCCCGACCCTGGTCGGAGTGCAAGCTGGAGGCAACCAATTGATGTGTCTCTCTCACATCAATGTTTCTTTCCCCTCCCCCCCTTCCACTCTCTCTGAAAAGCAATGGAAAAAAATATCTTCAGGTGAGGGTTTAAAAAAAAAAAATGACATGATCTGACCTATATTTTTACAGGATCACTCTGGTTGCCATGTTAAGGAAGATCATCGGGAGAAAGGCCAGCATCAGAGAGACTGGATAGAAAAGCCTTTATGGTTATTCTAATAAGACATAATGTTCACTGGGACCCGAGTGGTAGCAGTGAAAGTGGTGAGAAGTGATCAGATTTGGCATGTAGTATTTTGAAGGTAGAGTCAACAGAATTTACTAATTAGATGTTTGGGGCGCGTATGAGAAAGAGGAGTCAAATATGACACTGAGGATTTTGACTGAGTGTGGTCAATTAAATTATCGACCCTAATTCTTCATGTTTCCCAGCATCAGTTTCCCTCAAGGTGGAGTTGAGAGTGGGTGCAGAAGAATGATAATGTTTGACCATGGAATTTAAGCTGGAAAATAAGAGAAAAGTGTATGAGTAGGGTAAGAGAAAGTGAAAAGACTGAGTACAAGGACTTTTATTTTTATTTTTTTTAATATATCTTTATTGATTTCAGAGAGAGGGAAGGAGAGGGAGAAAGAGAGATAGAAACATTAATGATGAGAGAGTCATTGATCGAGCCCGCAACCCGGGCATGTGCCCTGACCGGGAATCGAACCCCGATCGCCTGGATCCCAGGTGGATGCTCAACCCCTGAGCCACGCCCGGCCGGGCAGAGTACAAGGGCTTTTAAGCTGAGGTTACTGATGGGAGCTGCAAAGTTGGAGTGGTGGGTGCAGAAAGTAGTTTTTTGAACAGAATTTATGGACAGGTTGCAGTTATGGACAACAAAGTCAGGATGCAACTGAGAATGAAGTGTCGAAGGAGGAAGGGCAACATGTGGAAGAGGGAGGTAAAGGAAATGGATCGACCTCGTTTTGGAAGATTCATCTAGGCTCAGATGCTGAAATTGCCAAGAATTACATCAAGACAAGTGTTACAGCATTAGAGTGCGCTGAAGATAAATATTTCAGAATCTCAAATTAAAAGGTTTTCACCTCTGCAAAAGACTCTCACACCTTAACTGAAATCATAATAAGTAGCATTCAAATTTCCCTATAAAACACTAATAGGGATCTTAGAAGTACAGTAGAACTCTTTTAACCAATCCCATTTAACCAACCCCACTTAACCAACTTGCCAGATTCCCCAATGCTTCCCATCCTCCTACAACGCTTTTCTGTTGAAGCCCAGAGCGGTAAGAAAGCCACTGGCTCCCATCAGTTGAGTTGGGGGCTTGCCAAGAGTCAGCTATGTTTGTGACCAACCCTGTTTATGCCTGTTAAGCTTGTTTTTGTAATTGCAGAATTTAACGAAATAACATGTAAGTCAACAAATGTGAATGCAAAACGAGACTTGAAAACCATATCGAATGCTTTAGAAAGATGTTATAAAGGCAACTCACTAAAAATTATGTTGTCAGATTAGATGCAAGTGAGACAATCGTACAGTATTTTTAAAGAATCATAAAAATGTAGATGTCAGCACTCGGGTGGTTGTGCCCATGCCCTTAGGTTATTGCTCCACTTGGAAAAAGCCAAACCAGAACCCAAAGACAATGGATTATGGCTGTGGCTGATGAAAGAAAGATGACGCCCAAGTCCAACCAGGGAACCCACACTCAAAACGAGGACAGTGGATCCACAGCAAAATATTGGTGAATGAAGACAAATTTATATGTTCTTAAGGTAAGTAAAATCTTTAAAGTATCTTTTAAAAATAACTTTCTGCACTAACCAACTCCTTCAATTAACCCCTTTAACTATAGCCCCGATTGCATTAGATTAAAGGGCTCCTGATGTTACTTTAAACTAAACCAGATTTTAAATTTAGACATGCAAACCACAGAGATCAAATGATTCATTTTGGAGGTAAGTCCTTTATAAACGTGGAAAAAAAGTTACCTGGTTGAACTGGGCAGTGACTTTGATTTTCGTTATTTGTGCAGTCTTGCCATTACTGGAATGAAAAGGAGGTTATGAGAGCATCAAGGCCACACACTCGCCTCGAAGGCAGGCTGCTCCTGAATTCCGAAATAAATGAGAATCTCTGCATTGAAGTTTCCCTTTGATTCCTTTTATATCGGAAGAAGAGTTTGGTGTAATAAGTTATGTTGTAATTTTGCATTCATCATTCACTAATGTAGGCTGCAGGGATGTGGTGGTGACTGCTCTAGTCCAGGACATATAACAGTGTGACATAGGACATATAACAGTGATTATGCTACTGCACAATTTGACCCAGTATTTCTGCCCAAATCCAGAGCGTTAGATGAAACCGCCATAACCAGGCAGTCCATCAAACAGAGAGTGGCTCTACAGAGGACCCTAAAAACAGGGTGAATGCCACCAGGGTTGTAGGGAACAGACGAGAAGTATTGAGCATCGTGAAAGGGGAAAGCAGTCGTTTTTAAACATCGGTGGACTCTGTATTTTAAGAAGCAGAAGGAAACTAAAAATTCACTGCAAATAATAAGAAATGTCCTGTTCAAAGGAAGAAACCTTCTAGAGTGGAACAAGAACACCATGAGACACTCAGAAAGGAATAAAAAACTTGGATGGTACAAGAGAGAACACTGGAGCCAGACTGCTCAGCCACATGGAGCTGGGGTTTGTACTCGTTCCTTAGTGAGGATGAACTGAAATTCTGGTCTCATTCTCTTCATTGGTAGTTTATCATATATGATTCTACTTAGGGTAACCAAAAACTAAATTATATATTTTCATCTCACAGTGTGAATTCAGTCAAAATTAAAGTTCCAAGTTAAAAAGCTCTTCCAGGTATTATTGTAGGAGCTGGGATTCGAGACAGCTGTAACCCTATTAACTGCTTACTGCAGGCCAAATTCTGGGGCTGACACCATCTCTCAGAGAAACGCTGGGATATGTATCAGGTACTGTAAACTTCAGGCCTATTCACCAAGCGACCTTACTTTACTTGTCACTTGTAGGAATTTAGTCAACAAGAATGAAGACTGAACAGATGTTTATATACAAAGATTTAGAAACAACCCAGATTAACCGCTTCAGTGAAATGGTTTAAATTATGGTGCATTTATATGTTACCAGCGGGACCAAAGAAGTAGTAAAAGGGGCAACGTGTGTGTGTGTGTGTGTGTGTGTGTGTGTACGTGTACATGCGCATGTGTGCAGGGGGGAATAGTTATTTGGAGAGCTGGGCCCTGAGTTCTTGTCAAGATAGAAAGTGTCCATTTGGGAGAGAAGTAGCAAGCTCATCGACCTAGTGTTATTCCCATTTTACACACAAGAAATCTGAGGCTCAGAAAGGTTAAGTAACGTCGAAAGCCATTCAGCTCTACTAGGTGGTACAGCAAGAATCTGAACCAAGGTCTGATTCCAGAGCCAGGCTGTGGCCAGATTCTGACTTGACTCTGTTCAGACCAGCGATTTGCAACCTTTTGCACCCCATGGCACCCATAAACTAATTACTAAATTAATCTTAGGTGTAATTTTGATTCGGTCACACCGGACGGCTATTGTTGTGTTGGCTGTTGTCATTTTTTTATTTGACAATCTAAGAGAAAAAAGGTCAGTATCCCTGACTAAATAGTCAGGTATTGCATGTTTTAAAAATTCTTGCAGCACTCAGGTTGAAAAATTGCTGGTTTAGACAATGGACTACACAGAGCAAGAATCAGATCTTAATCTATGCATTTCCAGTGCCTGGCATTGTTTCAGCAAAAATAAGCCTGCACAGAACTGAAGTTCAAAGACTGGGCTATGGGGTCAGACATTCCAGGTTTTTAAAAAAAATGACATCAGGTTTCTACCTGACCTTGGGTGAGTTATTTACTTTCTCTGAATTTCAAATTTTTTTTTTTTGGTGGGGGGGAGTGTGATAAAGATATTTACTTCATAAAGAGGTTGTGAAGATTAATGAGACAACACATTTAAAGGGCTTGGCCCAGCACCTGTATTAGATAAATAATAAACAGAGTACACAAGGGGGAGTTATTTTTATCTTTCTTTGCCTTTCAAATTTATTTTTTAAATGTTCCAAAAACCTTAATGTCTTCCAAATCCTCTCCCAAGTATGGTGAAAAGTTCATTTAAAGAAGAATTTTAAAAGAACGTTTTGTTGCTTACAAGTCAAAAAAATATCACTCAGCCTGGCCGGGCGTGGCTCAGCGGTTGAGCATTGACCTAGTATCCAGGAAATTGCGGTTCGATTCCCGGTCAGGGCACATGCCCGGGCTGCGGGCTCGATCCCCAGTTGGGAGTGTGCAGGAGGCAGCCGATCAATGACTCTCTCACCATTGTTGTTTCTATCTCTCTCCTTCTCCCTTCCTCTCTCTGAAATCATTAAATGTACATATATATATTAAATGTACATACATATTATTAAATGTACATATATATTAAATGTACATATATATATAAATCATTAAATGTACATATATATATATGTGTGTATATATATATCACTCAAAAAAGTTTTAGTCCCTTAAAGCTTATCAAAGGAGCCAGGCTATAATTTGGTAAAACTGGCAGTGACAGTGGAAAAGAACTCACAAAACACAGGTTTTTGAATGTATATAAGTGTATTAAGGTCAGCAATCCACAGAAATCAGATGGCTGAAGGCAGTTCTCCTACCCACCAGTAGATTTCTGTGGGTTTTTTCTTAAATCTCCCTCTTCCTTCAGGTACTGCTCATCTGAAACTAGTTTCCAGAACCTGCTTTATCCTGATCTTCCATCAGAAAATATTATTGAGCTCCAAGTTGTGTTTGCTTGGAACTCAGCATAAATTGAAAAAACAGAAAATGTCACTATCAAAATGTGTTGTGGGGAGACGGATAAAGATTACGAGAGGACCAAAACCTCCCTCAACCAAAAGTTGACAATTGTTGAGTTTGTGGAGGGCGGTGATGTGGTTGGGAAACAAAGGCAAACATTCATATTTTGTTCCCCACTTTTTTCCATTCCACTCTTTCCCATTTAAAAAAATGTACGGATGTATTAATTGTATAATAAAAGTTCTGATGAGTAGAAACATATGGTTGACAAAGAACAGTGGATAGAATAATAATGGCCCACATTTACTGCATGTTTACAAATATCATGTGGCAGACTCTGGGCCGAACATTTTTCCTATATTTTTCTGTTGGCAAGAAGTCTGTGAGATAGGTTTTAGGTGCTATTCTATATCATCACGCCCGGCTGCGCGTGGCTCAGAGGCTGAGTGTCGACCTGGGATCCAGGTGATCGGGTTCGATTCCCGGTCAGGGCACATGCCCGGGCTGCGGGCTCGAGCCCCAGTCGGGGGTGTGCAGGAGGCAGCCGATCCATGACTCTCTCATCATTGATGTTTCTCTCTCTCCCTCCCTCTCCCTTCCTCTCTCTGAAATCAATAAAGATATATTTTAAAAAAATAAAAATAAATATTTCATCACATTTCACGTTCACAGACACGCTGTGAGGTCACTATTATTAGTTCCCATTTCACAGGTAAAATAGTGATAAAGCCAGCTATCCTAGTTAGTAGCAGAACTGGGTACTCAGCTAGGTTATCTGACCCCAGCCTCTATACTTGTAGCCACTACAGCATAGAGGAAAGAAAATCTACACATCTGCTGGCCAAAGCAAACCCATTTCCTCATCCACACTGGCTGCTTTATAAACTTTAAACCAGACTGAGGAAAATGAACCAGAAAAATTATAAGATAAAAGAGAGATATTTTTAACTTTTTGCATGTGTGCCTCTAAAATATACAGCAACGTGATGTTCTGTTCAGACGAATCCATTAGGTTCTTTTTGATTCATTGTATGTGTAGCAGTCATAATAAAAATAATGGATATTAGACTAATCCTGACAAAACAAGCCAGTTCATATTAGTGCACAGTTATCTAATTCTCCCTGGCTTGAGATAGGTATAAACTATGACCAGCTAGTGAAACACTATTTTTAAGAAATAGTATACATCTTGAAGAAAAGAGAAGAAAGCTATAAATATATTTAAATATCTTTAAAATTTGAGGTAGTCATTTGAAGACGACATTTTTAGTATAGGTAGAGGCTTCCACTCTGAAGCATCAGTGAAGCAAATGAGCAACTTCTTTCTCAGGTTGAAGGAAGCATTTGACACTACACAACCTCTTGGGCTTGAGCCTCTGCCTTTATTTTTCTCAGTTATACAGCCCACATTATCACAGCCACAAGATCACACTATATCAAGGGGGGGGGGAATCCTAGAAAACTCTGAGACAGAAAAAAAAGCAAATTTTCCCATACCTCTCACTTACATGGAATCTCAGTAGTCAAGTCGGAGTCAGTCCATTATGTCAGCCTGCCTTTCAGGTAGTGTCTCGATGAAAATTAGGCCATAATAAAATAAACCTCACTTGCCAAAGAAAGGAAAATACAACTTCCAGAATGAGGCAGGAATCCCAGGAGGACCAGAGTCCGTGTGCATGGAACTTGTCTGGCCATGCTCGGGACTACGTCCAGGGCACAGGTGCTCCATCCACATCCCTAGGGGCTGGAGGCTCAGTTTTTTGGAGTCCATAGCTCCTTAACCCTCAAAGCTCTTCTCCTTTGGCTTCTTGGACCACACATTCCTGACCCTCCTACCTTTCTCTTTTCACTGTCTCTCTTCTCTGCCCACCACTGTAAGAGCCCCCCGGGTCACCTTTCCAGCCAGCATGTGCCAAGACATCAGGTACAAGGTAGGGAGTAGAGAGAGGCGTGAATGGACTGGCCAAAGGGGAGCTCACTTCACCCACTCCAAAATCTGGGACATTTGAATAAAAAGCTAGCAAGTCCAAAAGGGAGTGGTAAAAATGAGAAATGGGGGTAAAGAACCCACCCAAATCTGATCATTTGGGATCTAAGGACAAGCTCCATTAAGCACAATGATTTTTAAAACAGGACAGTAGTTATAGTCTGGACTATAAAAACCTATTTGGATCTCTGCCCAACCCATGTTCCCCCATAACTGCCTCTCTGCCTACAGAAAAGGGTCTCAGCAATGATACTTAACCCCCTTTACCTCTCCACTCTGACCAAAGTCAACTAGACCAGGACTGGACAACTGATCCACACTGGCTCAATCAGACTCTCTTTCCCAAGAATTTGAAATCTGAACTCAGGTAATGAAACCTTCTTTGCCTAAAACTATAACATGTGAAACTCAGAAATTTTAGAGTCACCATATTCCACCATACAGATGGGTAAGAAAAATCTCATCTGCAGAGAAACAAAAGAAGATAAAAGAGAGTGCCAGGAAGTAGGATGAAACAGATGTGCAGAGACGCAAAGGTGAAAGCAGAGAAAATTCTGAGGCTTTCCAGTCACCAGCTCTAGGCCCTTTCGGAGGCCCCCTTACATCCCTGCCCTTGGGTCCCAGTGAGTCATAGGTAACAAAGCCCAGCTAATCCAAATTGTACAGATACTCCAAAAATAAAAGTCAGTGAACTAAAATGGAAAATAAAGCTAATAGTTGATTGACCTTTGATTATAATCTTTACTGAAATGAGGATCCATTTTCAGATCACATGTCAACTGTCAGTTCTCCTCCTGCCTAACCTAGGTCCTCGGGTAAAGGCTTCATAGTTGGCACCACAGGGGTAACTGCTCTGTGTCCGGGTGTTTCACTTACAACCCAGGTGCAAAAGGGGCAAGAATAAAGTCAACTGGCTCCAGCTTCTGTTTCCCATGCAGTGTTCGGATATTTTTCTCAGCGTGAATTTTCCAAAGGCGAGGGTATCACGAAGGAAACAGATGGTTATTTTAGGAAGAGCCAGTAAGAGGCACTCCACACTGCCTTTCCCTCCCTCCTTCCTTCAACAGGAAGGACTTAAGCAGTCGCGTTATCCCTCGCACACATTTCAGCCGTCCTGTTTATGCCATAGACAGACAAGTGCACCACCGCACTACGCAACAAGCAGCTGACTGTAGGAGGAGATTCAGAAATGGAAACCTCGTCAGTTAGCGTTAGTGAATCATCACATGAAACAAATTGTTCACTTTTTGTTCAGCCCATTAGCCGCAAGGCTGAAAGGAATTGCTCTCCCAACACATAATATTCCAATTTCCTATTTTCACTTAGCACTTCCTTTCTCTGTTCTGCAAATAAAATGCATTTATGTTCTGACCTTAATTCGCTTCCTTTGACCAGGACTTTACTTTCCGTCAGAGAAAACCCTTAGCAACTGCTCTCTGAAATAGAGCCTGGGGAATGCAACACCTCTGCCATAAAGGAGGCTGGCTGGGCCTGCCCTTCAGTAGACGGGCTGGTGACTGGAACATATACCCACCAACCACTCTGCCCTCTATTTCAGTTTTTCTAAGATAGGCAGCATGGAATGGCTCAGAGCCATCCTGCCACAATTCAATGAACTATGAATAATAGTTGGATTTGCTTAGTGTCTTTCTTCCAGAAAGTTCCAACCTTTATATTGTTTCATTAATTTGAAGAGGTCTTTATTCCCATTTCATAGATATAAATTTTGATGTCAAGAGCAAAATGCAAAACATCTCCTAGGTCACTGAATCGGTTAGTATCCATTGCCTTTGAATTTCCAGGTAGTGATTTAAGGCCATCACACAAATGACCACAAGCCTACAGATTTACATCTGAATGAGATTCAGTCAGTTCTACCAAAATCATCCAATAAAAGTATGAAAGGTCACAGAAATAAAGACAATGACCCATAACACTGATATAGTACTTCTTTGCACCATTAAGTTACAATGATTTCATCATCTGAAAGTGTGGGGAAAGCTGGAGATGTTTAAGAACTGATAGTTTTAAAAACAAGAAGGAAATTAACATTTGTTAAGTAATTTTATGGTTAGACATCTATATAATACTTAATTCTCATGATAATCCTGTAAATGAAGTATTCCCATATCCATTTACAGAAAACAAAACTGAAGCTAAGAAAGGATCAATATGTCTATAGAGATTACCCACCTAGTAAGCAAACAGCGAGAACTTGTACTTCTGTTCACCTGATTCCAAAGCCAATGTTCTCTTCACTATGAGAATTTTTCTTTAAAGGTACCCAATCCTAATGAAAACCAGGTCCTTCTAATAGAATTACAGTATAAAACTGGAACAGAAGAAGCCTTACCCAGTTATCTTAAGTTTAATTTCCCTTAATCTTTTCCATGAAACAAATTGGTGGCCTACAGATTGAATCTCAAGTAGTCACCTAGAACCCAATTAAATACTTCTACTGAACAATCTTGCTGCCACATCTCACTGGAAGAAGGCACAGAGTTTCCAGCATTGGCAGAAGATTAACAGGTCAGGGTCAGGCGTCCCATGTTTCTATGGCACCGACTAAGCCAAAAAAAAAAAAGTGGTACTTCTTCAGGAAGTTGTGATTTCCTCAACCAAGAGGAAAATGTGAAAAAATCAAATGTAAAATCTCCTGCCTCTGCTCTTGGGCTTTCATCTGGGTGTTAGCAGTCTTTGGGTGTCAGTGACAGCAGCCAGAAAATGAGAGCAGGGGAAGAAGGGCCATTTATCAGCTCACAGACCTGGAAAGTCCAAAGGTACATCGAGCTTCAGGCGCAGCTAAATCCATGAGCATCGAGCTCCAGGCGCAGCTAAATCCATGAGCTTGACGGTGTCATTAAGACATTGCCCCTACCTCTTACTCTTGTCCCTTGTCCAGTCACAGAAGAAAGCAGCACATACCTCTTTCCCAAAGATTCCAGAAAAGTCCAGGGTTTGACCTTCGTTGGCCCACCTCACCGCATCATCCCCAACCCCGCACCAATCATTGTGGGCAGGGACATGTAATATCTCATGGACCGAGCTTTATTCATAAGCCCACCCCTGCAACTGAGAGGTGGAGTCAGCCTCGCCCAAGGTATGAGCAAAGAATAGTGTGGGGGGGGGCGGGGGGTGATTCTCAAATGGAAAAAGAGATTGCAGTTACTGAACAAAGAGGGTTTGCATACTGGGCAAACAAAGCTACCCATGTAAGCAGAGTGACGCCCACTCTCAAAAGGAAAAAAAAACACCTCTGTCGAGGTTAGGTGGGAGTCATGAGGATTTTTCCCTCTGTTCCCATGCAGAGGCTCAAGAGGCAGCCTCAGTCTGGCAATTAGCTGTCAGCCGATCACCAATTCAAATGTGGAGTGGGCCGTGCTGATGATCTGTACTTGCAGTAATCATTTGGCTGGGTGAATCAAATTATGCTTCCAACGCCACTTCAAATCAGGACGGCTATGTCTGCGCTCGTGTTCGGCAGTGAGTATTACCCTGCACGTTATTTTCTTTGATGTTGACTATACGTGGGCAAGGGAGAAATTTAGGCTTCTTCTGATTTTTTTTTAAACAGGTTTCTTTTAAGTTCTGCTTAACAGGAAAGACCAAAAAGTTTTAGAGATTTGTGAGGAGGCTAATTAGGATCCGTTCCAACTTAATAGCTGGGCTTTCACACTGAAATGGATAAGGGAACATGTTCTGCCCTTGCAAGGTGGAGATTTTTCTTCCAAGTAACTGTCTGATTTGGGAGCCTCATTCTTTCATGATGCCACGTGCAGTGATCAATCAGATGTAATGATCAAAAGGAAGTTTGCCTCAATCAATCCCAATAAACAAATAACTGCTATAGTGGCAAACCTAATGTGTTCTTCACTTCAAATTCACTTGCCAATAATTGGCCTCATTAACGTCTGTGAAGTTAGCTGTTCACTAAAATTGGGCAAGCTGTACATTAGATGTGTTCAGTGGTTTGCAAACCTTTGGGAATAATAGACCTACTGAATCAGCATCTTGCCAGTTCCATGGAAATTAACAAGCTAAAAAGTGAGGAGATTGCAAGAGATCTGGGAGAAGTTCAGGAGAGACCAGGACACTCCTCCCACCTTCCTCTAATTAGTATTATCTTTCTCTACCTACAAAGTGAGAACTAGCTTTGCATCTTTTTTAAAGATTTGATTTTGACAGAAAATGAACTTGATTTCTTTGTGCCATCTAGTTTTCAAATTACCCCACCACATCTGTCAGATGTTTTTGTTGTTCAGTTATAAAAACTGTATCCAGACTGGAGTATGAGAATGCTGTTTGCAGGCACCATCACCCCAGATGCCCTTGGGTTGAACATCAGGCTCACTGCGATCTTCCCAAAGAAGGAAATATACTTCCAGCTGCTGCACCAGACCCATCCTTCTCGGAGAGAAGAAATCACAGCAAGTCAACCTTTCTGGGTTATCTCAAGTGTACATTTGGGGAGAGGAAAGGCAGCGAGAAGAGTGGAAATAGACTTAACTAGTTCACTCACATTTGTGTGGCCTATTCCCACAGATAAGGCCAGAGTGAACACAACTATTTAGTTTGTCTGGAAGTGAGGAAGCTTTTTTTGTCCTGAATGACCCTATAGGTCAGCGCCACCAACTTTCACCAAACGCGCCCCATTCTCTGCTTCACTTTTGCTTATGCAGTCAACATCTGTGAGTCATAAGGAAAAAAAATGCATTTGCTTTCCAGTCTGGCTTTTTGTCCTTAAAAGATGTCCAGGGCACGTTTAGCGTGATGCTGTTTAAAAAGGGAGCTTTTAGTCTTTGCGAAAGACACAGGATATCACTGGATGTCCGCTTCTCCAGCCAAATGATAACCAACCCCGATTATTCCAGCTTCCCCAATGTGTTTCATCTGACGGTTCTGACCCATTTACCTTTGTAACCTATTTAATTACAACTCTTTCGAATAATGTCCACCACGAGCCAGCAAGATGTTGACTCTGCGGATCCCTGGGATTGCAACGGCTCCTACCTGGCTTTACCCCTTCCGCCCTGGCCCCCGCCCCCGCCCCCCAACGCCGCTGCAGTTCATTTCCACACAGCGCTCTGAGTAACCTCTTAAAAAATGTGAATCAGCTCTCGTCACGGTCATGCTTGCAGCCCTCCAGGACTTCCCACTGCATTCAGAGTAGACTGACCCCTTCTGGGTCCCTGTATCATCCATCCTTGCCCCCAAGCTGCTCTCTTATCCTTCCTCTCCAGCCCACTGGCTCCCTCTTCCTCAAACACATCGACCTCATTTCGGCCTTTGAGACTCTGATCTTGCTGGTCCCTCTTCCAGGAACGCTCTCCACAGCCCCCTTCATACCTGGCCTCTTCTCACGGTTCATCAAACGCCATCTGTTCAGGAAGGTCTTTCCTACCCACCCTCCTCCATTTTCTTTATCCCATTACCCTGGTTATTTTCTTCATAAAAGTTGCCAGGATCTTAATCAAAATATCTACTTTTTTGCCTGTATCTCTCCACTAGAACCTTAAGTTTGCAGTGGACATAAACTATATCTTCAGTGTCTGATACAGTCTAAATCACTGAGTGAATGTTATACCTCAAGGAACATCATCTAGAATCACCGCTTCACGTTCCAGAGCTGGTTCATTTTGAACACATGTAAATCTAGCATTAGAAGAAGCTGTATCCCGTTACTACTTCCCAGAATATGAAAATCTGCCTAAGAATCATGTCCCCAAATAAGAGAATGTCTTTGGAAACTGACGAAGAAGAGAGAAAAAACTCAGACACATGGGAAAACTCTGGGCTGCCCTCTTTTTCATTATAAGACAAGGTTCATGAGCGTGAGCACCAGCACTGGATTCTTTAGAAGTTGAAAATTAGATCAAATGAATTGGAGGGCAACTACATCTCGTGTTAATGTTTTCCTCCTTGAAGGAAGAAAATGAGATGATGTGAGTCATGACTCCATTTGGAAATGAAACTTTGTATTTCTATTTGCCTGCACGTTAAAGCACACTGTTTTCCATTTTAGACTTTTCATGTTGGTAAATGTTGCAATGCTTCACATTCATTAGGCTCGGGCCCATTTACTATGTGCAAGCGAGACAAGCACTGATATATCATCCCCATAAAGCATCATTTCTAAATTACACAGTAAATAAATACTAAGTCAGAAGCCCAAGTTTCACAACCCTTACCATTAAAGTTTAAAAGACAATTTTTTTAACCATCTTGGATCAGAGTTCCCTACTCATAAAAGATGCAACTTATGAACAATCTATTATGCTCTTATTGTGCGAGATAAACTGATCATTTAAGAATATACTGGATGCCTGATCCTAACTCACAATGACAAAAATGGTTCAAAAAGGAAACTGGACGGATCAGGTTCTGTCTTTTGCGTAGTGTGATGTGGAGGAATCCTGGTCTTGCTAGGAACCTTAGGTTGATTCCTGATGAGCTGATTACTGAAGTCAGCAGCAAAGCCAAAATAAAGTAGCAATTCATAGTGAGATGACAGTGAGCAAGTGCGTTTAAATTTATAATTGCCCTTGGATCTATTTAATTTAGCTTTAAGTCATGAGGCATAATTGAGACAAATGGTTACACTGAGCAGGTATCAGAGATGACAAGAAACTAGCTGTGATTATTTTGTTGCACTGTTTTCATTTGGGGACTTTTTCTGCCAACATTTTTCCTATGATGGTTATTAAATTTTATAGGATTATTCCCACCATTAGTTGTAATGGCGTTTGCATGTTAAATGCTCACAACAAATGAAAACCAGGATCCCGTTGTTTCACATGGTGAAAACCATGGTAACTGCTATTGCAAATGGAGAACAAATCTAAAAAGAATTGAGTACAGCCCAGGCAGGGTGGCTCAGCAGTTGAGCATCGACCTATGATCCAGGAGGCTGCAGTTCGATTCCCGGTCAGGGCACATGCCCAGGTTTCAAGTTCGATCCCCAGTGGGGGTATGCAGGAGGCAGCCGATCAAGGACTCTCATCGTTGATGTTTCTCTCTCTCTCCCTCTCCCTTCCTCTCTCTGAAATCAATAAAGATATTTTTTTTGAAAAAAGAATCGAGTACAGTAATTCCTCTGCCTTGTATGATAACTATGTAAGCTCTGTGGGAAAGCTTATTTACTTTGCGACCCTTCTATTTTTGAAACAACAGAGATTTTGCACATGTAAGAAAACTGAAGATGTCACTATAAGCCAATCAGAAGACCGCTCAAATGTTATTTTTGTTGGGGGAATTTGCTTACAATTAAATATAATTCTTCCTTCAGTACATTTAAATAAGAGGTTCCCCTTTTATGAGGCTAGAAGGGAAAAGCTTGATAGCTACTTATGGAAGGAGCGTCAATGGCGCCTAAAGCAACACCAAATTATGGAAACAACACAAAAGGCAGACATTAAGAGAAAAGTCAGCAACAAATTCTGGAAATTTCCGGGTTAGTGTTCTGGATTAGTATTTAAAAGTAAACACTCAGGATCATCTAGATCTAGCAAAGCAAGGTCTAAGAAACTAGGCATTTATGGATCTATAAAACTACTGAAAATACAACTACTTGATCTTTCTAGATCCTTTTAGTTTGGTTCAACTTGTTCATAATTTCTCTACCACCAGTAATTTTTCAAGCCACTGTGTCTTTCACTTAGAATAGCATTTAAATTGCATGACTGTCATGTTATACCCACCAAATCCTTTCTCCAAAATGCAGTTGCTCTGAGAATCCTGCAGAAATGAAAGAGCCTCAATATTTAAGATAACCAATATTCAAGCCTCTGATTCTTCGTTTTAATTTTCCCTACCTCTGATGTATGTTTTAACTCTTCCTCATGGTCTTCCCAAACACATTTAGTCCAAAAAGTGTGTCTCATCATGGGCCCATATAAGACTATGAATTGGCTTGAAATTATACGTGATTTCATATTAAAAGGACATCCTTGGAAATTGCTCCATTAAATATTTTAGAAGTGCTGACTTAAAAGTCACTTCAGCCTGTCCTGTGAGGCTCAGCAGTTGAGCACTGACCCGTGAACCTAGAGATCGCTGGTTCGATCCCTGGTCAAGGCTCACGCAGGCTCGATCCCCAGTAGGGGGTGTGCGGAGGCAGCCGACTGACGTTTCTCTCTCATCGATGTTTCTCTCTCTCTATCCCTGTCCCTTCCTCCTTCTCTAAAAATCAGTAAAAAGCATATTTTTTTTCCAAAAAGAGTCATTTCACCCTCTTTTCCTTCCCTGCTTTTTCTCTTCTCCCCTTTCCTCCTCCGAGGATTCTATGCCACCAAAGCAGAATGAGGTGAATGGTGGTGTATTTGTTGAAAAAAATCAGAAGAAGATGAAATTCATTCACTTATTCTGCATGTTTTTTTTATTTTTTCCACTTAATCACTTGATTATACCTCTTATGGCAAGCATAACCAGAGATTTGTCCAAAATTTGTCACTATTTTTTTTGTCCAAATGTGCCCAAACTTTGGGCAAATAGACAAGACTCCCAGAGATCTGGCTTGGTTTGGGCCTGTGAGAGGAAACATCTGTACTGTTGGCACGTCTTAATCACAAACCAAGTCCTATTTAGTGATAAACATTCACTTTGATAAGCATTAGTTTCCCTTCTCTGACTACCCATAAATACATGCATATACCAAGCTAAACTTCTTAGCAATTCAAAAGCAATATGAAATGGGCTATAAATGTTGGTGCACAACTAACTGTGCTACTTCAACCAAATCACTTAACCTCTCTGAGACTCAATTTCCACACCTTTGAAAGCAAAGCTCTATGATTTTATTGCCCTCTAAAAGAAATGGGTTAAACACCTGAGCATGATAATTCACTTTATTCCAGCATAAAATTAATAGTCCCAAGATTTATTACCCACTGTTTAGTCTTTCCCAATGTCCTTTCTGGAAGGATTTCCTTCCCATGCTTTGGGAAGCATGCCACAACTTAGTTTCTACAAGGTCAGTGTGACCTATATATCCCATTTCTAAAAAGCTTTCTTTTCTTCCATCGTATAAATACTCAACCTGAAAGTCATTTCAACTAGTGTGTTGCCTCAACAACTTTCAAAACAGAATACTGAATCCTTGTTAATGTGATGGGAAGCTTCATGCAATTCTGAGTTTATCTCAAATAATGCTGTGAAAGTACAGAAAGGAGAGACAGTTTCACTGCTATTTTCATTTTATCTAATGAACACAGAGGACAGGCTCAGATCTGAGAAAGAAAAGGTCAAAAACTAGTCATAAGAGGGCTACTTATTACAAATTTTAAATATATGCAGTTTGGTTAAAGACACTAAGCAGGAATGTCAAATCTGTTTAAGACATTTAAACATATTACAATCTTTCATACTATGAGTGGTTACCTGTCACTGGGTTCTTAATGGTATTTCACACTTTAACACAGTAAGTTACAAATAGGTAGAGATATACATAATTGCATGCCTACTCTAGCCAAGCCATGACACAGAAAGTTATTGGTGTTATAGGACATTGACTACTAAGCCCCTAAAAGGCCATGCTGGCAACGACACTCGTCCCAGGCATCAAATCCCCAGATACTGGTTCATCTTGTTCAAGGCATCACACACGGTGTTCAAATCGCTGCGGAGATCCTGCACCACGTTTTCAATGCTTCTGGTGTCTTTCAGAATTTCAATACTCTGTGTGTAGGGATTGAAGTATACTGAGAAGGGACGGGTAATTGACTTTGCAAAGTCCCTGCAAAATAAACAGAAACAGGAGGATAGGCGATCGGCCCTGACTGATATGAGAGACAGAGGGGAGAAACAGAGCCAGAAAAATAAGTTGTTTTCTCTAGATGGGGGAAAAACAAGCTTACCTCATCTTTTCTTTGGCTTCTTCAAAACTTTCCGAAACAAAGTAGGCTTCCTGGAAGGTGGTGATCAGGCACTCCTGTAGGCAGGTCGTCTTTGGGTCAAAGGCTTTCACACAAGCCTTGTCGGAAAGAGCATGCTGAAAAACACACCACAAAACCCATGCAACTCCCCAGCAAGGCTTCCCAAGTGCCATGACATCACCCTTCTACATCATGCTCAGTCGTCACTAGTCCGCTGTGAAACACGGAACTCTCCCGGACGTGGGGTAAAGGGAGAGGGGTCTTTGTTGTTGTCATTGTTGATTTTAAGTCTAAGTGCCAAAGGAAAATAATGAAATAATGGTATTATTTTATTTATAACCAGCCAAATTCATACTGAAAAACAGTTGAGAGCTGTATCCCAACAGAAAAGGAATTTTGAATCTATGCTAAGAATAGAAGCAGGGATAGCATAAATATGGACCTCAATTTATTGCTGTAAGCAATGAAATTTCACTTAAATGGCAGAAGTGACAATTACCTGCATGGAGAGGTAATTGGGACTCTGGCTAAACTATCTGCAGACTCACTGAGAGACACTTTGAGGCCAGGTACTGTGTACGAACAGTCTGGAGTGGGCCTGCCTATTTGAGGATATTTGCAAAGCATTCATTTACCTTCCACCCAGTACAACAAAGCAATATACAGCAGAAAAATATTTCCAGGTGGGAACGAAAGAGCTAATATTAATAGTTATAGTTATGCCCAGAGCAGGCATTAGGAAAACAGGAAGGCCAGGGCAATTGCTCTTTGAACCTTCCTTAGCACCATTCAGCTCACTACAGGGCTGGCCCGAGGAACAGCAAGGAACAATGAAGGATTGGATTCTCAAGGTAAGTTCAGTGATGCTAAAAGTTTGTGGTCGTTCCCTGCCACGTGCCACCTGCCTATTTATAGACCCTGGATGGATGATTTGCAAAAGGAATGTGCATAAAATCACTAGGGAGCTCGTGAAAATGCAGATACCCAGGCCTCAATTTTATTTGGTAGGTCTGGACAAATCCCAGAAATCTGCATTTTAAAGGCATCCAAGGTGACTCAGACCTAAGTGGTTGTGAACTATATTTTGATAAATATTCCAGTAGATTCGGTCTCTTTCTTCATTTCAAGGGTAAATTAGTTGGAAGAGAAAGGAAAGGTGAGGCAGAAACTGCCCTGGAGTTGAGAAACTTGGGCTCTGGTCCAGGTGCCGCCACTGCCTAACTGGGTGACCTTGGCAAATTACTTCACCTCTCTGTGCCCCCGTTTCCTCAACTGTAATGGAGAGTTTTGGGCTGTGTGATTTCTACTTCAACCTCTGGATTCTACCCAGAGCACTTTACTACGTTCTCCATCTCTAACTGCTAAGGTTGCCTAGAGAAATGCTGGCAAACCTTCCCTGTAAAGTATTCTTGGTGCATTACCTCAACAATTTCAAAACATGTGGAATGATTTGCAGCCTTCCATGAAGAAGGCTGTGGTTCCCTAAGTTTAAAAATATAATTGTGAACCAAAGGGCTGCAAGAGAAAGGGTGCGTGGCCCCACCCTGTGATTTGCTTTCTCGAAAGTTCTGTTATCCAGATCAATGCATATATGAATCAGGGGATGCGGAGGGCATCTCTAAGTGAACTCATTTTTTTGGCCCACAAACAACTTCATTATAAGCAGAAGGTCACTACACCTGCACATGCATCTGTGCCAGATTCAGTGCAGTGCAGTGAATACCAGGGGATTTGGGTTCCACATGACTAATAATTCTGTCCACATTTTTAAAGCAACTTCAGTTTCAAGAAACAAAATATCCTCTTAGGAGAGCCATTGTTCCTCTGCAAAGAACAGGCCTCCTGTTGGCTTGCACGGGGTTTCAGAATTAGAAGTTGCTTTCTTTGCAGCCATATACTCTGGGAGCATCTTACTTTAGTGGGTTGCTCTTATTGCCCATTCATCCATCAGTGCATATGAAAGGAAGGAATGTGACTGACACAGTGTCCTTGACCCTTCTCGCAGCCCCACATTCAGGAGCATGGGCTGAGTCAGAGCAGAGCAGTCTGTAAGAACATTCAAGGCACGGCTCCCCTGGGTGTCCCTGCTGAGCCAAAGACTTTTCACTGGGTCTAGGACAAGCACAGAAGGGGGTGAAGCTCATCTGCTACGGTCTGCAATGCTTTGATAGGAAATTAGCAACCATAGCAGTGACTACATGCAGAGAATGCCTCCAGAATATCTGTAAGCAACAACAGAGACTGGAATCAGAGTAGTTTTAGAAAAATGCATCATGTGACAACTCCACTGGATACTCAGATGAGCTTGTTTAGTATTTTAACTGGTAAAGAGGATGAGAGTACAGCAAGAAAAATCCCAGAGGTGCAGGCTGATCTGTTCCAGACTTCAAGAAAAGTCAGTGGGACTCACAGCATATAACTTGAGGCAAAGACCATTAGGCAATACTATTGTGCTTGCCTTATGTAATATTCAAGGGAAAACTGGAAGCTGATTGTCCTAAGTTCTCAAAAATGCAGTCTATCCTCAAAAGCCTGCCATGTCCAATATGCTGGTTACCTGCTGAGGGCCTCTCTATCCATGGAGAACAGGACCAGTGCTGCTCCTTGGCTGGAGAACAACAAGAGCCTGGAGCTGGGGGAGCAGCCAGTGAGAGGGGCTGACAGACGAAGAGGTGATCACACCTACAAACGGGCTCATTTACCTGATGGGGAGCTCCCCTGTGTGATGACTGCCAGGGACATCCATGCAGCCCATGAGGTCCCCCGTTTCTGAATAGCAGAGCATGGCCCAAGGGATATAAAAAGTATCCACGTCTCTGTTGATTCCAAAGTCCACTGCCCACTGGAGTAAAGTCCTACAGAGTTTGTTCCTCAGCCACTATCCATGTCTCTCTCTAAGCTTCTGGGCTTTGGAGAGCAGCTGTCATTCCCTCTCCTCTATGTCCAGAGTGGATTCTCTGTAAACATTGAGCCAAACGGCTAGATGTCCCCAGGGAACTCAGTGGTGAATCCTTCCTGAAGTGCTCTTCAGGGACGCTGAAGTCTGCAAGAATTAATCCATCTTTCTGTGAAGAGGGGCTTTGTGATGCTGAGAGGATCTGGCTGACGGTCTTTTACTCTCAAGCCGTTTTAAAAGTGCAGGAAAGCTTGAGAATCACCTCCTCTCATCTAAAAGGACTGTTTTGGATTTATCCATAATGCTAAAGACTGGGAGCTAGGAGACCAGGTTTCTAAACAAAGCTGTCCCAAATGCAGGGTATCACATGAGGGAAAAATTCCCAGGTTGGGGCACAGTTTCCACTTTGAGAAACTGAAAAGATTGACCTCCATGACTACTAAAGCTCTTCTTGCAATACAATTTGAGCAGGGCCTATAAATACATAGCACTTATACCACTATCTCCTCCCTCCAACCCAGCCAGCATGAACTGATCCCAGCAGCCTCCCTCCCCCAGCCTGAGGGGCCTTCCCACCCTTCCCACCCAACAGAGATGGCCATTACTATTTAATTGGCTTTGATGTACAAATTAAGATTTATTTGCCATTCCAGCTTTTTAAATTAAAAAGTCTCTTTTCAACATCAAAAATTTCCCAGAACCCAGTTGTTACCTAAAGTTCCTACATGAACTTTGGGCAAGTTTTTCCACCTCTATAAGCCTAACTGCAACCCAGAGATGTGGTAAGAATTAAACAAGGTAATGCATGCAAAGTACCTGGCACATAAGAAGTGCTCAATGTATTTATTTATTATGACTCATTTAGTCTCAAGATGATGCTTAGTGCCCTGGCTGCTGTGGCTCAGTTGATTGAGCACCAAGAGGTCACCAGTTCGATTCCTGGTCAGGGCATGTGCCTGGATTGAGGGCTCAATCCCCAGTAGAAGGCATGCAGGAGGCAGCCGATGAATGTTTCTCTCTCTCCCTCTCCCTTTCTCTCTCTCTAAAAATCAATAAAAACATATTTAAAAAAGAAAAAGATGGTGCTTGGTGTACATATGCATTCAGCCACAGCTGCCACCACTGGTTCAGCCCTGTCCCCCAGGGGTCTGGAACCCACAGGTAAAGAAACATAGGCCCTAGCTATGAGGCTTCCAGGTCCTGCACTGCAACAGTGCCTGCCCTGAGTTCATCAATGCAAAATCTACCTTCCTCTCAGCCACCCGCCTTTGCAATGACACAGAGTTACTATCTCAACTATTCTAGATGTGAACCCCGTGATCCTCACCCTCTATATTAGGACTGGTTAAAGCTGGGGGAAAACTCAAGTGTGAAGTCAGTTTTACAGGTAGGTTTAGGCCCTAGATTCTGAATAAGATAAATTTGTAAACACCTTTACACACACACTACAATCATCTTTTCCCACATCAGAATAATAAATAGATATACATTTGTATATGCACCTATGTACGTATGTATACTAGATAGTTTTTAACTCCCTCAAATGTTCCTCCTGCTGACCAAGCACAATTTGGCACTGACATCTTTATTGCCAAACTGAGGGATGATGGCATTATGCTTTTTTTTCTTTTTTGTATCAGTGATGTTGAAAGTTTCATCAGTTTTAATAAGCTACAACTCTCTCTTTAAGCAATCCTTTCATAAAGGCCAGAGATCAGTTTCCAGCTCCCAGTGCTCCAGCATTTGCTGTGATTATTAAGAGTGCTGGCTTCAGGAAAGGAAAGGGGGGAGGAAGGGCGGAGGAGTGAGCCAGCTGAGCAGCGTGAAGGTGTGGGAGCTTGGAAGCAGTGAGTCCTAACTCTAGTCCTAACTCCAGCCACACCGCTGCTGTACCAGAGAACCCTCTTCTCCACAGCCTGGCAGTAATCCTGACCACCTCACAGAGTGCCTGTAAGTGCTAGTAAATTCAAATGACTGTAATAAATAGAAACCTGTTCTCTGAATGCTGATTAATAGCTATAAAAAAACCAGTACAATAAATTCACAGTGCAAGGATATCCTAAAACCAAAGCCAAAATAATAATAATTAAAATTTTTAAACCATCAGCTTTATCAAAACCTGCAAAGGAGAACAGATGTATTTATATGTAATATTCCAGTGACTACTATGTGGTCAGTGCTAAGGCCATTTACAAAAGAAAATCTAATCTCTGCCCTTCAGGGAATAAAGAACTAGATTTTATTTACCATCACCCATGGAAAAAAGGAAAAATTGCCTTTTGCTTTTGAGATGGATTAACTTTTTGAGATAAAACTCACCAATTCATCAATTAGCAATCATTTCCTCACCACCTAATGTGAAGAAACCTCATTGTTGCTTCCCCAAAAGAGCTGATTCAACAAAGACCCATATCAATCACTTTCTTAGAACTTCCCCACTACAGACTCCAACTTCCTTGAAATCTGAAAACTTCAATTGGGGGTTTTTTGAATCAAATAAATGAGCAAGTGAATAACAACATTTTTAAATGAGAGACACATCCCAGGTCAATTCCGGGTTAAAGAGAAAAAAGTCGTGAAAGGAAAGACACAGGTTAGACTGTGGGTGAATGACAGTCAATTATCCTATTTTCAACCATTTTTTAAGTCAGTTTTCCAGATGACTTAGCTCATATGAACTGCTCTCCACAGTGATGAAGGTAAGAAAAGGTCCTACCAAAACACACTTTTCCCCATCACCATTTATCCCCTCTTCCACCTCCACCCCCCCCCCCAATCACCACACTGCTGTCCACGTCCATGAGTTCTCTCTTTTTTTCTTTCTTTCTCAATCCCTCCACCCCCCTCCACCAGAGCTGTCTGCCTGCTCTCTATCTATGAGTCTGTCTCTGTTCTTTAGTTCGGTTTGTTCGTTAACTACCCCACGAGTAAAATCATATGGTACTTGTCTCTGATAAACACACTTTTAGAATTTCTGAAAGTTCGTGACAGAACAGATAACTAGAACGAAAGAGAGATTAACCATTGCTGAAATTTCAAAAAAATAATCTTTATGGTTATCAGATTTATGTTAGCTTGTACAAGCTTTTCCATGTTGTTTTTTCTCTTGAAAGATAAAAAGAAGCATTGTCAAAAATTGTAAAAAAAAAAAAAGCATTGTTGTTATCAAAAAATAAGAAAAATGAAAGTTATCCTCCAAACTATAGAACTACTTGGAAATACTTGCTCAGCTCTGAAGTGCAACGTTTATGCCCAGGAAAACCAAGCCCCTTAAAGCACAAATTTTAAAACGTGTTCTGTTCAAGGAGAGAAGGTGAATTGTGGATATTTATGTAAAAATTATAAAGACTACACCAAAGCTTCCAACAACTTAGCTGGGGCCTACATTTGGGCTGCAGTTGGAACAGCAAAAATATTTTACCACATAAGGTAACTAGATTCAAAATTCTAAGAGTGTTTTCGTTGGAATTATTATAATGCTATTAATAAAATTATCCCTACGTAGATAAAGGATTATCATTTGTTTATTTAAGTAAAAGTTAGACTGAAATATTCAGAAGTGCTGTGAGAGGGCTCTGGACGGTGCGGAGCAGGGCAGGGATGGGGTGAGGGGAGGGCTGCTACGGAGAGCATCTACATCACATTATGTATTCTCTGTGAATGATCAGAAGATTTGTCTTGTAGAAAGAATGCCTGAATTGTAAAAATGGTCCAAAGTAGCAATCACAGGGATGTTGGAGTGTTGAAATTTGAGAATGGAAGAATGCTAATGACCAGAGGTGATGGACCAGAACAGGAAGATTCATGGCAGACGATGCCCTTCTGTGTACATGTTTCTGGCTGATTTCCATTTCCAGACGATTCCGTCCGCACCAATAGAAACAAAAACAACAGATTCACCCCAATGCTGCCTACACATGCCTCATTAACCAGATCAGAGGACCCTGTCGAAAGTTGGGGCAATGAGAGAGATTTGTTTCTTTTGTTTCTGGCGTAATTTGTAAACCCTCTGAGGAGAATGTAAATAGATGTAGCTCAAGAGCTACATCGTTTTCTGGCTAATTCTTTTTTCGGGGAAATAAAAAAAGCACTCTATAGAAGGCCTGGGTCTCTCAGGGATATGACTTCATTCTATTTCTGTGGGTTCTGGCCACTGAGCGGAGATCAACCCCAAACGGATTTTTTTGTTGAGAATTTAGTAAAAAATAGTTCATCACATTACATCAGGCTTTTGGTGTGTTAAATATTACCTGTTATCTCATCTCAGCCGGGGCAGCTGGGCCCTCGTCAGGAAGCCTTCCCCGGTATGGCCCACTATGTGCCAGGCACATTTGCCACACTGTCTGTATTATGATTGGTTATCTCTTGCACTAGAATGTAAGCTCCTTAATAGCAGGGGTCCCAGGCAGTGTAGCTTCACGGTTAAGCGTTCAGAGCCTGGAGCCTAGACTGCCTGGACTTGGTTGGGTCCAGCTCCAACACTTATTAGTTGTGCGACCTCGGGCAAATTCCTTAATGTCTTTATGCCACAGTTTTCTCATCTGTAATGATAATATTGCTTATCTCAGTACGTTGTTGTGAGAATTAAATGGGTTTATATGCCTAAAGTACTTAAAATACTAAGTTCTATTTAAGTGTCCATTGAGGTAGCTGTCATTTTCTTCTTATTTATTTAAGACTTCTTATTGATTTATTTTTTTATTTTTTTATTTATTTTTTGGTAGAGAGAGGAAGGGAGAAGGAGAGAGAGAGACACACATTGATGTAAGAGCCAAACATTTATCCCAGCTGACACCTGCACGCCCCCTACCGAGGACTGAGCCCACAACTAAGGCATGTGCCCTGACCAGGAATCAAACCGGCAACTTTTCAGTGCACGGGATGACGCCCAACCAAATCACACCAGCCAGGGCTTCTTGTTCTTATTCTTCATCACTATTATTTGTATCTGTATCCCCCAGTGACTGACACAGTACATGGCACTTAGTAGGTACCCAACCAAATGTTTGTTGGATGACTGAATGGGGTCATAAATTGAGAGGACTTGATAAAATTACAGTTAAGTTACATCTTTCAAGAACAGAAACAACCAAAAAGTTCCAATTTTCATATATTTCTTAATTATATAAGGATAATAAATACTCAAAATAAAAAGCCTAAGATAGTCCAAAATTCTGATCTTAGTCTGAATAATCAAAGAAAGATTAAATTATTTTCAGTACCATTTCCAGATTATATTTCACATCTCATTCTAAATTCATTGAACTTACTATCCCCTGATGATATGGATAGTAATTCTTAAGTAATCCGAATATTTAAATTATCAGATGCCCCAGACCCCAACATTTCTGAATAAATGATCAATTTACTGTATTTGAAAGCAAAAAAAATAGCACTCCTTAGGCATCCCTACACATGTTAGATACCTCTCAGACCATATGTTTATTTAGTCTTTTTCTAAATTGTATCTGTCCACATATGTTTTAATACACATTAATTTTGAAGAAGCTAAAATAATGTCAAGTTTCCCTTTGGGAAATAAATGCTGGGAGTCCATTGGAGCCATGGGGGTGACAGAAGTAAGAGTAGCCAAGGCAGCCTTAAAATTAAGGGAATTTTAATCAGAATCACTGCCAGCTCATTACCCACTTTTCAGCACTAAACTTAGGACAGGCATTTGTTAGCCATCACTGAGCATAAATTTGTCATTCCTGTTGATTGTGCACATAGCTGCTCATCCATTTAAGTCACACCACAAACCCAGAAAGGCACGACCCATTTTCAGAGGAGCAAAAAGTTAGGTTAGCACCCACATCGAGGTGCCAACTCCTCTGTGTTAAATATTTATGGAGTATCTGCAAGCTGAAATGCACAGACAAACAAATCGATATTTTCCATGACCTTGAACCAGTTTGCTTGGGAAGGATACTTTCATTCACAGTTTCATACCTTTAATTCTCCAATGGAAGAAAGTAGTCCTGCTCCATATGCCCGCAGTTGACCTTCCTGTTTGCAAAGGCCAAACTCAATTGTAAAGAAATAGCACTGGAAAAAAATCAACACACATTCAGTAAACTGGTGAACAAGTTCTTCTATAGAATAAAATGGCACCCAAAATAAAATGGTGCCCTGTGCATAATTTCTTCAACTATGTCAATTTACATACATTTGAATCAAAAACATTTATTGAAATCTATTTTCTTGCTTAATAATCCCTTCCTAAGTTAAAAGTATACAGAAAAGGTATCAACTATTAAAAATCCTATGCTTGCTAGATTCAGAAACCCCATGAGTCAAATCAGATCCCATGCAATAATTTTAAAAATAAAAAAAACACAGATTTAGAAATAAATGAATATGTCACAGAGATAATGCTGTAAGAATATGCTATTATATTTACTAAGTTGTGTTTCAGTGATATCAATAAGTTCGTGCATATGTGAAAAAATAACTTAGAACCTAGTAATCCCAAACTGATTTTTGCAGTTTATTTATTAATTCAACAAACTTTTGTTGAGTACCTATGGGATGCCAGTGCTTGGTAAAGAAATAAGAGAGAGGTCAATAAAGCAAGTACATGCCCTACTAAACTACCAAAACCACAATTTTAGTATGTTTTTTAGTGAGATCTTTAATGTATATCGATCTATATACACACACACACATATATAATGTATGTGTGTATAAATATGCATATGAATATATATAGTAAGAACCATTTTATTGACCTGAGTTTTATCAGAATCAACCACTACAACTTTCCCAAGATATTAAAACCCACAATTGTTTTTGTTGAGTTTCAAAAATTAACCTAGACAGACAGAAATCTCTGTACAACCAAAAACTCACAATGCTCTTGAGAGAGGCTGAAATCACGCTATTTTTGCTTTAAGAGAAAAGTGAGATGCTGACAATGAGCAATAAAACTTGCATCAAATTAACGCTGTCCTGCATTAGTGATGACAGAGTGCTGAAGGTGTTGAGAAAGAGGAGAATTTAAACGCTCCTGTAAAGGGACAGAAAATAATATTCTAGCCCATGGGAGTTGACTCTATTTTTATATGGAGGTTAACATGCCCCCTGGTTCAGGAGGGTTTTCTGTTTTTTCAGTGTAAGGATGATCTGCAGTTGCATGGGCTAATAATGCCCTGCAGCACTGGGCTGGACCCAAAGGACTGGTCAGTCCAGGTCATGGAGCTAAACCTCCAGAGGCAAATTCTCTTTTCCTGGTTCACCTCCCAAGGAAGCTAAGATTATAGCCCTTCCTACCCCCATTACCCACAGTGCCCACCAGCACTCCTTACTTTGTTCTGACTTTTCTTTCTTTTCCATCACACCACTTTTTGACATGGTCTTCAACTTATTTATGTATAGTATGTACCATTTGTCATCTGTCTCTCCACCCTAGATTATAAACTCCACAAGAACATGTATCTGTCTGTTTATCTAGAACAGGGTTTCCCAAGCTCAGCACTACTGACATTTTAGGCTAAACAAGTCTTTATTGAGTGGAGGGAGGAGGGACAGGTCCTGTATATTGTGGAATGTTTACTGGCCTCTACTTACTAGATGCCAGTACCACCAGCCACCCCAGTGGTAACCACCACAAATGTCACTAGACATTAAAAAATGTTCCCAGGGGAGCAATATCACTCCTGGTTGAGAACCATTGATATAGAATAGTGCCTGAAACATAATAAGAGCTCCCTAAGTATTTGGTGAATAAATAAACAAATAGTGAATGAAAGAATTATCTCTAAGTTAGGCCTGTTGTGTGGCAGTGTGACCTGGAGGAAAGAAACATGAGGAGGCCTAAGTTCTAGTCTAAGCCCTGCTTTTAATTAGCTATGTGACCACAACCTCTCCAGCATGTAGTTTTTCTGCCTGTGGCATCCATCCATTCATTCATTCAGTTATTCTACAAACACTCCCTGAGCACCTATTATTTGGCAGACGCTGCTTTAGCTGTTAAGGATATGCCATAAGTAAGGCAAAGAAGTCCCCATCACCATGAAGCATATGTGCTATACTGAGATGAGACAGACAACAATAACAACAAAAATCAACACACAGAAGAATTTCAGGTAGAATATGCTATATAAATAAAACCATGTAATGTGTCAGATATTAAGTAAAAGACATGGCTATTTTAGATGACGAGGTCAGGGAAGGCCTCTCTGAGGGAGGAATATTTAAACTGCAACCTGCTTGAAAAGCAGCTTTTTGTGCAAAGATCTAGGGGAAAGAGTGTTCCCAGCAGAGGAAGTGCAAAGGCCCTGTGGCAGCAATAGATTTGTATTTCCAAGGACAATGGAGTCATTGAAAGGTTTAGACCTGGAGAGAGACATGTTTTAATTTAGTTTTCAAGAGATCATGCTGGTGCTGGGTAAAGAATAGATTATAGAGGGGCAAGAGTGAAAGCAGAGACCAGTTAGAAGGAAGTGGCAGCCTAGAGACAAGAGAGCTGAGTGGTTTAGAATAGACTTGAACCAGGAGTAGCAGGGGATTGGGAGAAGGAATTATCACAGAGGCCTCTCATGAGAAGAGCCAAAATAAGAGATGAGAATATGTTTTGGGAAGTTAAAATATAGCCCTCCAAAGTCTGTCCTCTAAAAAAATTTGCACAATACTGAACACAATGAAGTGAAATGGTCATACATTCATAAAACAAGAAGACTGAAAGTTCAGCTTCCTATTTCATCAAAAGGAAAACTCAAGTTTAAGGAGATGAAATGATTTACCCAGGACCAGTCTACATGGTGACATTTAAGAGATCTAGAGCTCAGTACTTTAAAGTTTCCAGGTAAAAGATTAATAGATGCATGATTTTCCCTTGCAACCAAAAAAATGGAAAAATAGAAGTCAAACAGGAAAATTCGAATCTCACAGCATCTTCTTAGTGTGTCTTTAAGTGAATTCCCCAATGTATATTGCATTTCTAGCACATGATGTGATATCCTTGGAGCCTTAACATTGCATACAGAAGTGTTTGTGGGGGGGAAATGTGCTGCCATGTTCAAAGCCTCCAAAATACATATATGGAGACAGTTACAGGAGCATTTAGGTCAGCCTACTAAGAGCATCTTTCATTTCCCTTATGCTACATCATAGAATACATAATGCAAGGTCATGGTTATGACCTAAATCAAAACAGGCTGAGGGAGCCCCTGAGAAAACCTGGTGTGCTATTGTAGTCTTCATATAGATTTGGCATCCCATCCCGTTCTAAGGGGAATTAAAAGGTCTGCATTAACTCAACTAAAGATTCAAAGCTAAATCCATTATTGTATCTTTAGCCCATGTGCTCCTAGAATCAGGGCAACCTCAGAGAGAAGAGCCACTGCATGCCCCCCTTCCCATCACTCGGAACACTCTCAGGCCCCATTCCTCGTCTGAGAGTCCTTCCAGAAACTCTGCCTTACACCGCTCCACCTGCTTGTTTCCTTTCTCTACCTTGCCTGTTGGTTTCCTACTGTCCTCAACCATGGAAGGTGCCTAGATGCTGTTTCTACAGCCCACTCTCCCCAGAGAATTAAGACCTTTTGCTCTGAGACAGTTTTCTATTTGTAGCTCTAAGTGTGGCTAACAGGTAAAGAAAAATGGTAAAATGTACCTGAACCTCAGGTGTTGGCAAAATTTGAGTTACAGACTGGCTGGGAATATTTTTTTTTTTCTGTTTTCAGTAGCCGCTGAGACCTCAAAATGCAGGCTGCTTTGGTCATGGTCACTAACGGGGAGGAGGGGCAACTGCTCATTTCCTCCGTCTGGCATTAAATGCAAAGCCTGCTTAGAGCTGATCTGGGTGACCCCTTGACGACCTTTCAGAATTCAAGGCTAACTAACTGCTTCTGAAACTTTTAAGAAAATATCATTTGTTTTCCTCAGAGGATTCTCCAGATGTGGAGCTATTATATAATCCCTAGAGATTTACCAAATAAATATCCTCCCTATTATTTAAAAAGCCAAAGACGAAACAAACAAAAACACAACCCTGAACCTTCTAAGAACACCAGTAAAAGAGAATTGCAGATTCTTGGCCACTAATGCCTTTGAAACAGAAACAAATAATAATAGTAAGACTAACACCTCCCAAATTGAAGGGTACCTTTCATCACAGCTGACATTCATGAATTCCAAGTTTTACATACCACTAATTATATGTAATTATTTATAAATATTTTATTTGGATATAATTACATATAATCATTAACTGAAAACCAAAACAGGAATGATAGATTGGACCTCTTCCACAGAAAAAAAAAAAAAGCAGAGTCATTTACATACATAGAGTCATTAAGCAGAAGAAAAGTCTGAGTGACAGTCTGAAATCCAAACACTGCTGTGGAGCAAGGTCCAGGACCTGCGCACGCAGAGCGGGTGCTGAGGGAATGAGATAGGTCGCCCAATGCTGCCATCATCAGATCACTCCCGGTAGGACACCACTCTGGCAACAGTTCCTGCGAACCAGAGGGGCCTCAAGGAGAGCTTCGGCGAACGCAGTTCTGTCTCCATTGAGACTGAGCACACCAACAAAATACACACTGGTCCCACATGGTGATTTACAGAAGCACACGCTGCAACATCCTTCTTATGTTTGGTGTGAGGCACCTGAAGTCTAGCTAAGACACATATTCCAGTTAAAGAGACGAACATTTTTTTTTCAAAGAACTATTGATGGAAAAGAAATTTATTGTTCCAATTTCCCTCTTAAAGGGTCCTTTTGCCTCCCACTTCTCCCATTCCCTGAATCCATGAAATAACTATAGAACCTCTTCTGAGAGTCATGCTATATTCTTAAACTGGATTAAAATGGTACACACAAACTTCTAGGAGGAAGCCCAGCTGTCCTACTTCTTTCACTTTCTCCAAGAGAGTGGCTACACACATCATTTAATAACTGCCTAAGTGAGTGAGTGAGCAAGTGAGTGAGTGATAAGTTTTCTCTGCCACCTTCACTAAAAATTTGATCTTTACATACTGGTAGTATATATTTTAAAATAATCACACACATCATTCCACATCTAGAATTCCATTAGCCACAAATCTTGAAAGCAAGAAGCTGGCAAAGAGTTTGAAAAAGCCCTAGCTGAGATGTGTTACATATAACAAAAAGTAACGTGCTAAATTTGATTTACTTTCTGTATAAAACAACCCCTCAGGCCCTCCCCCAGATCTATTTATCTTCATCTTGTACACAGTTCAAACAAAGTTTACTTACGTAGCTTCCAAGCCCACACCCTAACATAAGAGGGGAGCAAGAAAAATATACGAAAAGCAAGCCCAACAACTCAGAAAGCACAGAAATATAGTATTTGAGTAAACAACACTGAACACTTCCATACTTGAAGTTATCACTAAACAACAGAACTCAACAATGATGCTAAAACATCAGGATAATAAAGAAACTTAGCTAGAAGGCTTCCCAGTTTAATAAAGTGTTCTCATATATGTTATCTTATTTCTAACTTGAGATAGAGCGGTTATTATCATTTCCATTTTATAGATGGGAAAACTGAGGCTCAATGTTTAAGTGATTTTCCCCGGAATCCACAACTCCCGGTTGGCAGAGCTAGGAGTCAAGCTCATTTCTTAATGCAAAGCCAGCTTTCTTTCCTCCCTCAACAAGTACATGTATGGATACAGGGCCACTATCAGCCAGTCACACAGGCACAGCAGTTCCTATTGCTGAAAAACCGAAATAGAGCCATAATTGGGTATGAAGTGCTACTACCCCAAATCCCCATGTGCCCCAGCCACTCACAATGCCCCAGCCCCCATCTGGGCTCCATGCCCCTTCCACCACCATGTCATGATCTAACAAATAAAGACTCAGTGCCTGTAAAGCCAGGACCTCCAGAACCCTGCTCTGCATGATTCTAACGAGCATCTGTTCTACTGGCTGCCCATGTCATAAAAAAAGATCAGTCCCATAAGGGAAGACTGTCACTCAAAGATGTTCTAACATCAGATGTCTGCACCTCTGATAAATGCAGATAAAAACACACAAAAGGGGGTCTATGTCCCACAGTCTTGCTTTCAGTGTTTTCTCTAACATTTTTCCATGCTCGAATAACCACTAATGTTAAAGAATACATTTGAACCATTGTTTAAAACGTGGAGACCATTCAAAGTGCCCTTCCCGCTCACCCCCAGATACAGCAGGTTGAATTTTAGCTACATCAAAATTCAATTTACAAGCAGTAAGTATCTTCTCACCTTTGGCCAAAATTCCCTTAGTCTTGATTAAATTACAGCTGATAATAGGATTGGAAGAGTGAAGCTCAAGAGCATAGCAGGAAACTTTAGCATAGAAATATTAAGGCAATACAAATCAACAAAAATAGGGAAACAAAAGTGAAAATGGAAGCTTCCTTGCTTAAACCATCATTCAAACATCACTAGACAGGAAACTTCCCACCAGATAACAACTTTTGTTGTTGTTTCTTTAACTATTTAAACTGCAAAGACTCCCAAGAGCCACACATAAAGCCAGATCTCATTAGGTGCAATGACGACCCCGATGCTTTATTTGCAGAACAAGGGCTCCTGACTGGCAAAGCTCTCTGGGACTGGGCTTCAAGAAACAGCAGAAAGGGAGATTGTGCATGCTTCATGATTTTGCCCTGAGCTAGTCCTGTGTGAAATAAGAGTGTAAGCAATGCTAGAAACTTACAGCTGAAAGACACTGGTCACCTGAAGTCCTAGGGCTACAGCTGCTCTGTAACCACAGACCACTCTCACCACACTTGGAGCCTCCCCTTGGCAAAAGAAAGCCATTCCTCACATGTTCACAGATATGGGGGCCAGTCGCTGCACAGATTCCAAATACTATTGTCTGTATGCCTCGAGCCACTGCAGCTACACCTAGATATCTAGGCTCATATTTTACCACGAGCCTGTAAGTGAAAATCACCGTAGCTCTTACCAAGTCACAACATAATCAAAATACACTTTTTAATTTACATTTATTAAATTCTACTGCGCTAAACTCTCGTTGAGATTACAAAGGTACGTAAAGATATGGTTCTATGCCAGAAACATGCCATGTGAATGGGAAGACCGAAGTAATATAAAAACAATAATTAAACTCTGCTGTTTTACCCCACCACAAACTTCTCAGTCTTGAAATGACAGTGTGCTTATCAGTCTTGGAACACAAAGAATATGAAGTCTGTGTTGAACTTTGAAAGATAAATGAAACCTTGGGAGGGTTTCGGAAAGAGGGAAAATTACTGAAAATAGTAAGGTCAAGGGGTTGAGGGAGGGAGTGACTTAAAAGAGCCCAAAATGTACATCATGGGTTTTGGCCAGTGATGCAGGGCTATGAAAGATTTCACAACTAAAAGAAGAGATAGATGCAAAGAGGGAGTTTATTTTACTTTCCCCTAGAAAGGAAAGGGCCGGTGCATGCTAATCAATACAAGGGCAAGGAACCAAAGGCCAGCCTTGGGTGTTAAGCACACACTGTTGCTAGGCAATAAGGAAGGGAGGGGTTTGGATTGTTTTGAACAGACACCAGGGAGGTTGTCTTGAAAAGCTACAGTTTGTGTGCTTTCCAGGAGACAGTCCGGCAGATGTCGTAGGGAGGTTTCTTATCAGTATTTCTCCCAAGCCAGTAAAAATGCTTATAGTAAAAGTTATGAGAAGTTCAAAAGAGGCTTGTTGGAAAGGGAAAGGTACTTTCTATTAATTCCTTGGTGTGAATTATGCCAGAGATGTGAAAATAGCAGGGAGGAAGGGGATACAAGAATGTAGCCTTGAGAGTAGCTTATCTTGTCTGCAGTTTGAACCAGAGGCGCTGTTTGAATTAGAGGAGCCACTAATCTTGGGGTTTAATTACCAGGTGCTTCTCATAAATTGTGGAGGGCCACAGCAAAGAAAAAGAGGGGCCTAAAAGAGAGGCTTTTTTCTCTCATTACAATGGGGAGAGAGAGGTAAGTTAAACTATGGACCACGGCAGATCATAGGCTCCACTTGACTGGGTAGACTGCCGCTTTGACCAGTGACTCTCCTCAAATCGAGACAGACAAAAACAAGGCGAGAAAAAGAGGAGGGCCGGGATTTGAGTAACTCGTCTTGTCAGCTAGAAAACAATGACCTGAATTGTGCAAACAGCATATATTGTCTTAGGTTAACAACAGCCATCAAATGAATTAAAATGTAAAAACCTAAGCTCTGAGGAAACATTATGGCAAACCTTGTGGAAAATTGATCATCAACTATAAGAGGACTGTCCATTGGAGAAAAAAAGTGTCAGCAGAAAACAACTTTTATGGAAGAACATATCGACATAGGCAATTTCCAGCAGCACTGTTTTAGTCCGAGTTTTTCTGTGTGGTTCTTAATACCGGTTCCTATATCTTTCAGGTTGCTTTCAAGAACAAATGGATCTCATTTAAATGCCCTCCAGCCATTTCAGTTTTATTGCCCCTTCTTCAGCTTATCTGAGAGCATTTTCAATTTCAAAGGAGACCACCTGACTTACTATCATTTAACATTTACTAGTTTTTACGTTAGACTTTAATGGTATTTTTTTCTTTCTTTTTTTTGTTAATCCTCAATTTTTCCATTGATTTTTAGAGAGAGTAGAAGGGAGGGAGGGAGGGAGGGAGGGAGGGAGGGAGGGAGGGAGGGAGGAAGGGAGGGAGGAAAAAAAAATCGATGTAAGAGAGGCTCAGCGATTGGTTGCCTCACACACGCACTGGGGGTTGAACCTGCAACCCAGGTACGAGCCCTTGACTGGGAATCGAACCCGAGACCCTCCGGTGCATGGGCCGACACTCTAACCATTAAGCCACACCAGCCAGGGCTTTCATGGTATTTTTTTATTTAAAAAAGAAGAAAAGAAAAAAGAAACATCCCTCATTCACTTCCTCCCACTCACGGACTAACAGGAGTGACAAGCATTCACTTACCATCAGTGACACCCAGCAGTTGGTCCATGTCCCTAAAACCTTGCTGAGACACACCCACCATACGACTCCCCAACCCCGGGGCTCAGTGGCAGGTCACAATGCCCATATGGTAGCCCAATCACAAAACTTCAGTCCCCACTGCCCCAGAGTAAAGGTCCAAACTTCTTCCTATGGCAGAAAAGATCCTTTAGGACCTAGCCCCTGCCTCCTGCAGACTCCCCTCTCAGCCCTCTTTCTCCCTATTGCCCACCCCTCAAGGACTATTTGCAACTGTGCAGACTAACATCCTATCTTTAGCTTCCCACCTAGGCCTTTGCACACACCTTCCTTCTGTCTGGAGGGCTCTTGTCAACACCATCACCTTTGCCTAATCCCTGCCTGTGCACCAGGTTAGGTGGTCCCCTTCTCGCCGTCAGTGTAGCACGTATGGATCCAAACTGAAATTGCCAGTCTTCTTGCCTCTCCCTCCACCAGACCCTGAACTCCCTGAGGTCAGGGACAGGGTATGACTCAGGGGTTTTTTGTTATTGTTGTTTAATGTGTGGTCGATAGCACCCTGCCTGACATGTAGCAGATACTCTACAAATACTGAAGGAAGGGAGGGAATGGTTAGGTAAGAAGAGTTTCTCAGTGGGCCAAGCCAACAGGGTCAGTGCCGATCTTCCAGACCAGTAGCTACTACCATGAGCAAATTTTCTAATATCACAGGCTTTGAAAAGATGAAAAACTTTCTACTATACCCATCAAATCAGTTTTCACTTATGGCTTCAGAAATAGATCTGCTCCTTGACCTCTCTCTCTGGCCCCCTCAATAACAGCCAATGCCCTCCAAGCAGGAGGAAGGGAGGAGTTGGCCCCCTCACTGGGCTTTCAGGAGCCAATATGAAGGCTGATTAACAGGTACCTCCCTCGGAAGCTCAGCAGACTTATGGTTAAGGAGTTTCTGGCCTCTTTCATTACTACAAGCTGCAACTCTGAAAACCCACTGATTCCGACATCTGGATCCTCATCAGAAAATGTCAGGGGAAAGTTTTTCAGTTTGCTGTTTCTGAAAGTTGGAGCCAGCTGGAGACTAGCCAGGGAAAATGCTAACTGCTTGGTCGGAGTATACAGGAGTCTGACTGTGATAGATCCAGGCCCTGAAGTGCCTCACGGCCCAGGCTGCTCAGAATTAGCAGCTTCGAGGAATTTCTCTCGGCATCACTGCCCAGACCTTCATTTAGCAGATGATAACACACAAGATCAGACAGACGCTATTTCACCTGGAGATGAATTTGTGAGATGACCATCCATCCAATTCTGTTTTCCACATAATTCTGTGGCTCTTTAAAAGGGATATTATGAATACAAATAGGCTTCTCTTTAATGCTTTCTGGACCTGCAGGTATTTTGAGTTTCACAAATCAGGTTTTACATTCATCAGTATTATTCCTTGGACCCTAGATGTAGTACACGAGCCTCAATGCAACATCTCCATAACAAAGCAATTCACATAGTGTGTCTCTTTTTTTAAAGCAATTCCACCTGTTTCCAAATGACCCTTTGTTGAATTTATTATATAACTAGGTACCTTGAAATGGCTAAACCTCCCTCTGAGGACACACACACACGCCCATCATTTCATACCAGGTGCATGGATTAGCATTCCATTTATATATATGCTTAATCTACTTTGCACAGAAGACCTACTTAAGCAAATGCTATAGATTCAGAAGTGCCCAAGAACTGACTTTTATAACCTAAGCAATTCTGAGCTCCTTGAAGGAGAAGAAAACTGATGAGCGCACTCTTAGCCATTCATTTTTCGGCATGCCCTAAAATGTTCTGCATCAAATCACACATTCTCCCCAGATGTGGTGATTTTAAAGGTCAGTTCTCGAAGGCTGGTATGAAAAATGAGGTTTTTACTGACTCCCTAGTAAGCTGTGGGTAGTCACCACTGCCTTTAGAGGGTCGTTTCATTTTTATCTCTGCATTACGATAAGCAACACCCTCCTAGACATTTGGGCTACAGAGCTTGCACGCTCTCACCTATTTCTTTCCAGGTAAGACCAGGAATCCTAGAGGATGCTCATATGTCTGAAAACTGACAAGAAAGGTATGTTCAGCAGGGAGAGCCATTCTGGCTGCTCCACTGCACTGAGCTGTCTTCTATTTTAAGTTTTTATTAATGAAGTCATGTTTCTTTTCTAGTCACTAAGCATCACCACTACCATCACCACTCACCATCTCTCACACTCAGAGTTGACACTGCCATCTATATGTGTAAATGGAGCTGAAAGATTTACCTGTAAACTGGGGTCCCTGTCACAGTGAGGGTGCATAGGTAATTGAACCTCTAGATAGCATTTCAGCTCTGTTGAGCTCCCCTGTCTCTAATAATAATCACTGCCAGTTACTGAAACCTGCATGCTAGCACAGTGCTAAGCACTTTAAATCATGCTCACACCTCCAGAGGCAGGTGCTGGGAAGGTAATATAACATGGTGGTTGGAGCACATGGACTATGGAGTGAAAGAACCAAGGTTCAAGGGCAGGCTCTGCCACTTACTTCACCTTAGGAAAGTTATTTGGCCTTTCTCAGTCTTAGGATCCTTGACCCTAAAATGGAGAAAATAAAATGATTAACTAACATTTATGGAATTCTTACTATGAGTCAATGCTAAATCCCCCATTTTACAGATGGGGTAACTGACTTAGGTTGAGTAATTTGAGTAAGTTCAGGGCTGATAGAGCTGAATTGGAATCAGTTGTGCCTGACCCCCAATGTCTATGTTGTTTGTACTATACCACACTGTTCGCCCTCTGTTCTCAGTGACTTGACCTCTAGAATGTATGCCATGTTCCGGACAGCTGAGCTTGGTGTGTCCCAGAAAAGACAGGGGTCTATCTAGTTTGCCTACAGCCATTCTTCTATAGCTTGCACTGGGTAGGTGCCTTCATCTCCTTTGTGGGCCCTGGATCAGCCAAGTAACACAGCACAGGCCTGTCGGGGCCAGTGAGGAGCTCACAATAGAAGCCAATCATAAAAGGAAGCCAAGTCTTCTCGGTCTAACTGTCAGACACAGCACTGCAGTTAGCCCATCTCAGGAGAGCTGAGACTACAATAAATGAGACTGGGTTGGAAATAAAATACATCATGTTTATGTTAAAAAGTCATATGACAGGAGAAACAAGATGTCGGCGTAGGTAACAGCTGCACCCACCGCCTCCCGCAACCACATCAAAATGACAACTAAACTACAGAGCCACCAGCACTCAGAGCCTCCTGAGATCTGGCTGCACAGAAGCCCCACAGCCAGGGAGCTGAAGGAGCATCGAGACCGGGAGGAGGGGCGGAGACGCGGGCGGATCGCGGCTGAATCGGAGAGACGCGGCCACGGGCCCACACCCGGTGCCGCGGGTTAAACCCAGGAGGGAATCTCGGCGGTGGGGGTTTCCTGGAGGAGGGAGGGGTCCCAGCCCCACAGCAGGCCCCCAGCCCAGGGCTCCAGGGCAGAGAAGAGACGTCCCCACAACTCCGGGCTGTGAAACCAGCGGGGACTGTCTCTGAGGGTCGCGGAGGCTGCGGGATCCCCAGCAGCTCCTCCTAAAGGGCCCGCACATGTACTCATTCAGATGCGCTGCCTCTGAGCCCAGCGCCAGGCAGCAGCCTGAAGGGACCTGGGACACTCGGGGGGAACTAACCTGCCTGAAGTCCGGGCAGGAGGTGGAGGGCGGCTTCCTCCCAGGCAGAAGGGCTGGCGGAGGCCATGGCTCCTTTGGCGAGTCCTCCCCGCACACAGCCGGCAGGCAGGCGCCATGTTTGAATCGCCAGCACCTGACTCCCACCTTTGGCCCCGCCCCGTGATTCCCGGAGGCCCCGCCCCTCCCCACCTGCAGGCTCGTCCAGGCCATTTCCAGGGGCTTTTCTGTGCAAGTGGCCTCTCGAGCCTCAGGCTTAGGACTTTCCTAAAATCTCTCAAACAAGCAGCAGCGGACCCCATACGGCTTGATAAGTGGCCCCAGGCCTGGAACTAGCGGCAGCCTCACTGGCTCATAGCTTGGCCTCTCCTGGACACCTCCAAGCCCAGCACAATAGCAGCCAACTACGGTTTGCTGTGTAGCTCATGCTGGGTGGCCCTGGGCAAGGCACTGGCACAGGCTGACTTTGCACCTCCCGGGAGGCCCCAGAGACAGTGCACCTGGGGGTCAGACTCGACCACGCTGGATTACAACCCTACCACATCCACGAGTGACACACTCAAGGGGCACACTTAGTGAACCCCAAAGCTCCACTAAAGTAAATCCTGCTCCATAGGGGTGTCTCCAGCACAGCAGCTCTTTGGCTATAGTTACAGCTAGTCCTCACAGCTGACTGGTCTGGAGGTCAGTTCCTCCCAGTGACGCCAACAGCAACTAAGGCTCAACTACAACAGGAAAGTGCACACAGCCCACAGAGGGGAGCACTTAGAGGGCCCAGCTCAGGTGACTGGGGAGGCTGAGCCACTGGACCCTACAGGACACCTACTACACAAAGCCACTCTACAAATTCCAGGAGACAGAGCAGCTCTACCTAATACACAGAAACAAACACCAGGAAGCAGCCAAAATGCGGAGGCAAAGAAACATGTCACAAAGGAAAGAACAGAAGAAATCTCTAGAAGAGGAACTAAATGAAATAGATCCAAGCAAGCTAACAGATACAGAGTTCAGAATAATGATTATAAGGATGCTCAAGGGTATTAGTAAGAGTATGATGAAAATCATTGAGAAAATCGATGACATCATAAAGGACCAATTTGAAATGAAGGCTGCATGAACTGAAATGAAGAAGAATTTACAGGGAATCAACAGTAGAGTAGAGGACACTGAGAATCAAATCAGCAATTTGGAACATGAAGGAAAAAAACACCCAACCAGAAGAAAAAAAAATCCAGAAATATGAAGATAGCATAAGGAGCTTCTGGGACAACTTCAAGAGGCCCAACATTCATATTATTGGGGTGCCAGAAGGAAAGGAAAGAGAGCAAGAAATTGAAAACCTATTTGAAAAAATAATTACAGAAAACTTCCCCTACCTGGGGAAAGAAATAGACTTACAAGTCCAGGAAGCACAGGGGGTCCCAAACAAGAGGAACCCAAAGAGGCCCACAGCAAGACACATCATAATTAAAATGCCAAGGGTTAAAAACAAAGAGAGAGTCTTAAAAGCAGCAAGAGAAAAGCAATTAGTTACCTACAAGGGTAACCCTTACGACTGTCAGCTGATTTCTCAACAGAAACTTTGCAGGCCAGAAGGGAGTGGCAAGAAATAGTCAAAGTGATGAAAAACATGGAACTACAACCAAGATTACCCTACCCAGCAAAGCTATCATTTAGAATTGAAGGTCAGATAAAGAGCTTCTCAGACAAGGAAAAGCTAAAGGAGTTCATCACCACCAAACCAGCACTACAGGAAATGTTGAAGGGTCTTCTTTAACAAGGAGCTAATGAACAAAAGAATCTGATGAACTAAATAGATCCAGAGCCATTGACACATGTAACAGACGGTCATATTTCAAAGGGAAGAGGGAAGGGGGGTGGAGGGTGGGAAGAGATTAACCAAAGAAGTTATATGCATATATGCATAATCCATGGACCCAGACAATGACGGGATGAAGGCCTGGGGAGGGGGTGGGAGTAAGGTGGAGGAGGTCAATTGGGGGGGGGAAATGGGACACCTGTAATACTTTCAACAATAAAGATAAATTTTTTAAGAAGTCATATGACAAAACTCAGAACTAAATACTACATAGTATTGCTTTAAACTACAGCAATCTACTTACATTTCATATAGATGCATTATTCGATGGGCACAAAATAGATTTGGTAAAGATTAATAAAAATTCATGAGACTGCAAAGAATGGTATGACCTGGAATATTTCTAGTGTCTCTTGACAAGCTATTTTGCCAAACTTACCGTCTGGCTCTGGCTACCAAGAGAACTGTGTTTGCTGCTCCCTAAAATGCCAATCCCTCTGTTCTCTCTCCCTTCCCCCAGTCAAAAGAGTCCCCTGCTCAGTAAAGGGGAGACAGGTAGGTGACTGAAGATGAAATTTTACTTCCCAATTCAGGATCATGTCCCCGGTCGAATGGGGATAGCAACTCAGCTCTGACCCCGTTGTCTTCTTGGGTAAAGGCAGTCTGACCACCAAAAAGGCTGGTCTTTTTTTAAATATGTTTTTATTGATTTCAGAGAGAGGAAGGGAGAGGGAGAAAGAGAAAGAAACATCAATGATGAGAGAGAATCATTGATTGGCTGTCTCCTGCACGCCCCCTGCTGGGGATTAAGCCCACAACCCAGGCATGTGCCCTGACAGGGAATCAAAGCATGACCTCCTGGTTCAAGGGGCGACACTCAATGACTAAGCCACACCAGTTGGGCTGCTCTTTTTAAGAGAAGCTAGGAATTTGGATGTTCATGTGATAGCCTCTGATGGGTAATTGCAGGCCACTTTATAAATTTAAGCAAGGTGTAGGCTAAATATGTAATTATTTTGCCCCCCAAAGACATTAGCCAGAACAGAGGGCACTCACTGATTTGTAATCCCTTCTGGATAGTGTGACCTAAAGAGTCTGAAATCCTGCTTTTGTAACAATAACCTGCCTCCAAGACACCAAGCTCATAACTCTGCTGCCTCACCTGGTCACACCTTGCCCTGACATCCTAAACTCCCGAGAACTGGTTTGGTGTAACAGATCAGGGCTCAGAAAATCTAATGGCTTAGTCCCTGCCGTTATTTTATTGTATGGTCTTGGCAAGTCTTTTCACTTGTCCAAGCCTCCCTTATTCATTTATAAAATGAGGATTCTTTTCCCTGCCAAATTTTTATAGAGCGCCAATTGTATGTACACCACCGTATGGATACCAGGGACTGTGTGAGGGGACAATTATATGAGTCCTGCTTATCTTGAAGCTCCACTGTGAGACTCAAATGCTGAATCAGTGTAAGAGCTATAACTTAGGTGAAGGTTTCCCAATCTTAGGTGATTAAGACCATAGCTATCTTCATGGTTGACTCATCTCATGTCGGGGCTCAGATTCTATAGAGAAATTCCTTCCGGGGAGGAGATTATGGGCTTAATTATAGCACAATGGTTCCTGAAACTCAATCTAAGGAGCTTTCCAATATGCAGACAATTCATTGAGATGCAAAATGTTCTTAAAGTATTAACATCTGCTCTATCAGTAAGCATATATTACAGCAAATTAAAAATTACCAATTTGACTGCTGAGAAAGTCTTCCCCCAGGAAACCACCTTTGGTCATCCATCCCACTTCCTGAGCCTGATGTAAGTGCCCTCCCCCCCTATCTTTACTCTTACCAAGTTACATTTAAATTCACATTCACTTATCAGTATCCTTCACTAGACTCTAAGTCCCCAAGAAGCAGGACCATACTTGCCTGTTTCACAGTTGAATTACCAATACCTGACACATAGTAGATGCTCAGTAAATATTACTGAATGAGTAAATGAGTGGCCATAATGGATTCTATTTAGTAGGAATGTTTAGTAGGAATCCTGCAAGGTCATACCTTTGCTAGATCACCTTGGCGAAGAAGCAGAAAGCAACGCTCCTTTTCTTGCCGGTTATAGCCTTGACTTTCATCTTGGGAGAACTAAGGCCTCTCAACTATATTTGAGGGAGGAATAGGTGAACATCTCCCAAAAAAAGTTTTTGCGAAAGCTGAACATTTAAAGATTTCTAAAGTGTGCCATTTTAAAGTACCTCCCCTTGTTTTATTACAGAGAACCTTAAAACCCTACTAATTAGACACCAACATAGGACCCTCGTTACCAACATACAGGGATACACATCCAAGAAATGCATCGAAACTAGAGCAAATGACATCCTTTGGAACTCTTCCAATAGCTTCTTTGCATACTTTTATGTTAATGCAACCATCTTACAGCCAAACTGCAAACACCTGGCTTGAATTCTCAGAAACTTGAACTCATAGGGAGGAGCAGCCAAGACTTGAAACCCCAAATTTATTGCTTTCTTTAGTTATTAAGGGAGGGTTGCATGTATCAGTGAACAGCATCACTCCTAATCTGCTTGAAAAGTTTAGTCAGGGTTTCATATTTCATGTGTTCTCTCTGTCTGGCAGAAACAATATTTATTCATTTGTTTTCCCAAGCTGTTTTCTGAGACTTGCCTTTCTCTGTGTTCACTCAAGGGAGGTGTGCTAATTAACTCATGGGAGGCCTCCTCCATCTCCAGAAAGAAGCTTGACATCTTTTAGAGGAGGCCTTACCTTTGTTGTTTATGGTTAAAGCACTTCACATTGCAAGGTAGCATGCTGTCTCCATCTAAAACCCCTTTGTATCATAAACCGCATAGCCTGTATTTCAAAAGAGAAAACCTGAGTGGTTGAAAGTTAGAGAATTACCCAAGATCACACAGAAGAGTAGATATTCTCCACAGGGGCCTTTCCTGTACCTGAGTCTTACTGATGTGGCCACCTAGATATCTAAGAGCACAATCATGTCAAATATACTACCTGGCGTTTATTGGACTCTTAGCACTGTGCTAAGCAGCTTTACAATACATTATCTCTTTAATCCCCAAAGTTCTACAAGGCTTGCTAGTATTATTGCTCTCGTTTTGAAGACGAAGAACCTAGGGCACAGAGAGGTTAATTAACTTACCCAAGGTTACCCAGCCAGTAAGTGACAGAGCCTAGATGTGAACCCAGGCCGTCTAACCGTAAAGCCCACACTCTGAACTACCCACTACACATACTGCCTCACTAGCAGGTCCCTCAGATAGATATACAGGCTGAAGGAAAACCAATAGTGTCGTATACAGTAGGATTCACTCTGTTTTATTCCCGCTTCCCCATTTACTCCCTACGGTATGATTATCTGAGATCAGGACCTATGAGGAAAGATGTTTATGATCTTACTCAAAAAGAGAACAAAAGGAGGGTGAATGCTGATTAAAGCAGCACTCACTAATGGGGACAAGACTAATGCAATGTTTTAAGATTAAAATGCGTGTGGAAACCAATGTTTTAATTTTTAGAAAAAGTTGTGTTGGTTAACTTCTCAACAAAAAAGAAAGAGCAAACAAAACTCATTAGCTATATGTGGTAGTTCACTAAAACACTCTGTAAATTATGTGAGGGCAAAGTCATAAACCCCATATTTCTAGAATACTTCGTTTATTCTTTCTCCCACTGATGTAAAAGATAAAGCCTCCCCTGACGGCACCGTCTTTGATAAGTGGATGAACACCTCGTCGCTCCCTCTCCCAAAGCCAGGGCTCCCTCTTACTTAGTTCTTACTTGACTCGGCAAAATGACTTTCCAGGAAAACTAGAAGGCGATATACCAAAATGTTAAGAGTATTATCACTGCTGTAATGTTACAAAAAATCTTTAGATTATTTTCCTTATTGGTCCTTTTTTAAAATTTTTTCTACAATGACTATGTGTCACATTTTTCATAAGGAAGGGAAAGCAAAAATCTCGTAAAGACTTTTCAGTAAAAGAGTCCCCCAGGCCCCCCGCCTCAGCCTTCCCTTCAGCACTTAGGGAATGATTTTTTATGGACACTATAAAGACAGACTTGCAGCCCCGGGGAAGAATGATGAGGGCCCCGGGTGATTTATTCCTCCCAACCCTCCCAGCATTCGTACTTACATCTACTCTGGATTTAAGCCCTCAAATGACAGCATTTCCATTTTCTGGGAAACCTCTCCCCAGTATGAAACCCACCCCTCAGAAATATCCCAGAAGTGCCCGTCCTCACAGTGACAAGCATATAAAACTCTAAGCAACTTACAATATTTCTGAGAAGGGGAGGCAAAGAGATTTTTAATCGCTGTGTGTTCAGTCTCATGCCGTGTTCCTTTCTGTGCTTCCATTCATCGTGGTGGCTCATAATGTACAGTAATACCTTTTACATCTACTAAATGCATTCTGGGTTTTTATATCACGGCTCAGAAGAATAGCTCTGAAAATCCTTTTGACTCCTTTGTATGAAAACTACATTTGTGGAATGGGGTAATTAAATTCCTATAGTTTGATATAATGTTACCTCTGCTCTTCTGGCTCATAAAAAATTAAAAAAAAAAAAAAAAAAAATCCCAACCATCTTCTCTCTGCTTTTGCTGGAAATGGAATTACACCACAGATATTTCTGTTAATACAAGTGTAAGATGTTGAGAGCCTACTCCATTGTAGTTAAACCAGAAAATTCCTTCTTTTGTACATCTTTATGGAAATTGAAATGACTGCAAAAGTCTTCTGTGCTTGATGACTGCAGTAGGGCTTACTTTGGGAAGAGAGCCTAACAAGGGGCTCAATGGCAGGGCTTTCAAATCACCGGGAGAAGTTAGCTGTAGATGAAAAACTAGAGAATTTCAGGTCTTAAAATGACTTTAAAATTATTTAAATTATAACAACACAGGTCCTTTGGTGCAGTGAGGATTTCTTGGGCCATGGTAAGATCACGCTCTGTCCTCCCTGGCTCTGACCTAGACAGTGGTATGTTACACATCACCACAGGGTTTCAGCACCGGGTAGAAGAACGCGACCATTAAGACATTTTGACGGCCTGGCCGGCGTGGCTCAGCGGTTGAGCATCGACCTGGGATCCAGGAGGTCGGGGTTCGACTCCCGGTCAGGGCACATGCCCGGGCTGCGGGTTCCATCCCCGGTCGGGGGCGTGCAGGAGGCAGCCGATCAACGACTCTCTCATCGTTGATGTTTCTCTCTCTCCGTCTCCATTCCTGTCTCTGAAATCAATCAAGACTCTTAAAAAAAAAAAAAAGATAACAAATATTGATGAGGAAGTGGAAAAAAGGGAACTCTATTGCACTGTTGGTGAGAATATAAATCTGTACAGCCACTATGAAAAATAATATGGAGGTCTCTCAGAAAACAAAAATAGAACTACCATACAATCCCGCAATTCCACTTCTGGGTGTATAATCCAAAGGAAATGAAAACAGGGTCTTGAAGAGATATCTGCACTCCCATGTTTATTGCAGCATTATTCAAATAGCCAAGATACGGGAACAACCTAAGCATCCATCAGTGGATCAGTGGATAAAGCTGTGTGTGTGTGTGTGTGTGTATATATATACTAAATTGTGAGAAAGGAAATTCTGCCATTTTCGATAACAAGACTGGACCCGGAGGGCATTATGCTAAGTGAAATAAGTCAGACAGAGAAAGACAACTACTGCATGATATTACTTATATGTAGAATCTAAAATGTCAAACTCATAAAATGAAGAATTGGTCAAAGGGCACAAGCCTCCAGTTATAAGATAAATAAGTTCTGGGGATCTAGTGCACAGCATGGTGATTATAGTTAATAATACCATATTATATACTTGAAAGTTGCTAAGAGAGTAGATCTTAAATGTCTCACCACAAAAAAAGAAACGGTAACTATGTGACGTGATGCAAGTGTTAGCTAACTAGTCATTTTGCAATATACAAGTGTATTATATCAAATTGTACACCTTAAACTTACACATTGTTATGTATCTATTATATCTCAATAAAGCTGGGGATAAAAAAGCTGGCACTCAAACCCCATTGGGCTAACTTCAGATTCAGGCCCTTTCCACATTGCACCACACCACACGCTGCCCATCAAACATCCTGAGTAGCGGCTTCATCAAGTGCTGAGGGACCCCCCACTGCTGACTTGTGGCATTTACGTGGCTAAAATTAAGTGGGTACAGAGCTCACTCAGCACATGAACAGAGAATGAACAGTTACCAAAGCAGCTCTATTTTTATGAGTTTCCAAATATCTAAAGTAGGTTGTTGGGGGTTTTTTCTCATCTGCAGTTATATAATGGCTCTCTGAAGCCCCTAGGACATAGTTATAAATGAAGAAAGATTTGAGTTGCAAAAATATACAACTATTCCCTATTGCAAATGGATTTGTTTCTAAACATAGCGGGCAATCTGGAGCTCATTTTTTAATTCCAAATAATGGTGGTGTCATTATGATGTGAATTGATGGCACACACCTCATAATGGCAACAATGAATATCATGCATGAAACATACACAAACAGATACAGCAAAATAGTCTTAGTTCTTATATCAAAATTCTCAGAAGACAGCTATAGTCAGAAGGAGGTGTGGCCTTGGAGGCCCCGGTAGAAAAAGTTCAAGGGAAGCTAATGGTGAAAACAGTGAAAAAGAACTGAAAAAGCGCTATGGGACTAGTTAAAGAAATATAGTGTTCTTTGCAAGCGTTACTACTTTTCTATATGCATAAAAAACATAAAAGTGAAAGCAATGAGTAGGAATAGATATTATTAAATTTAGTTAAGTTACTCTTGGAAATAACACACAAACTGATCATCTACCCGAACATCTCAATTAAAAATATATATAAGTGCATTCCTTTCAGGCTTTTGTCAGCTTTGTATCAGATCCAAACACTTGAACTACTTCAAAGGTGCTACATGGACTAAATAAGCCTCGGGCTTATTAATTCAAGCCTTCTGTAGAGATACTGAAATGATCACTTTTAATGTCATCCATCTTCAGAAGGAACTAGAGCTTTCTTTTAAAAGCATCCAAAAGTTCCCAACCCCCAGCCAGGTAGGCAAAGACTGAGACACCTAGAAACAAGCTAATGTCCTCAGCAGGCGAGAAAACATTAATTGTCAATTCATAAACTAATGCTACCTTTACAATTATACTTATACTATGAATTATAGTCAATTCTTAGTTTAAAACTAAATGTACATTTTATTACCACTCTCAGCATTTGAAAGTACTGGTTATACCTAAAAATTGAAACACACTTGATTCATGGCCATCAAAAGCCCCAATCAATGCAAACTCTTTTACTTGGAACAAATAAATTATTTGTTTTGATAAAGTATAAACAGAATCCTATATTATTGATTTTACGACATTTCTTTCCTGCAAAAAAACAAAACAAAAGAAAGAACAAAAATTTAGCTTGTGGTTAGGTCTCTACTCACAATGAATTCAACCCTTTCAAAACATATTCTGGACTTTTATCTCCTAAACTGTGCTCCTTGGAATATTAATAGTCTGAGATGCTAATGCTCATTCCATAAAACAGACTTCTGTGACTATATTATGTAGTTTCTCAAGTCTCAAGTTCACTTTTTTTTACTTTTTAACATTTCCAAAATGGAGCCTCATTTTACAATGTAAAAAAAAAAAAAATGCTAGCTGGATTTTTCCCCCCTAAAAAAAAAAAAAGAAAGAAAAACTATTAAATTAAGGGTGTGTTTTACAATCAATGGCATCTTAAAATAGAAAAAGCACAGTAAATTTGGAAAAACAATTTTTTTGTCATTTGTGGAGATTTTCTCTGCACCTTATCTTATTAAAGGCTCTGAAAAGTTCTGCACTTTAAAAACAAAGCTTTTCACTTTATTTAACACAGTGTTTCCCAAATATATTTTCCCATGGATCCCTCCTTTTACAGAATTCATATCATTTCGTGAGACTATGGGTCTGGGAACGCATTCTGGGAAAGGTCGCTTATTCCTTCATTACCCTTGGCCAGGACACCTCTCTCACCAGCCTTACAAAGACCCAGTGACAGAATCCCTTCCATCAGAAAGTGAAGAGAAACACATGTCAGAGTCGACAGAGTTGAATGGATGACCCAAAACTCTCAGTACAGGGAAAATTCCAACTGGGCCAGAGGCCGATTTATTCTGCTTGGGAAACATCTGTGGTGTATTCATACTGATTGCTTTCTCCTAGAAGTGCTGCACAGTTTCATCTGTTCAAACGCCTTTATGATGTGAGAAATGAATAGACTGAATTGAAGCCATCTGCATCATGGGATCGGATTCACCATTTGGTGAAAGGAGCCCCTTTACATTTCCCAATATTTGGGAGAAGAGAAACCAATACTTTCCTAGGACTAGTTCCTAAATTTATGTTATGAGCAAGTTTCTGTTTGTGCATTGCTGTACAATTCAATAATATAAGACATATGGCAAAGTAGCAGGCAGCAGGAAGGTGTGAGAGCAGACATGCAAAACAGAGCCAATGACAAGGCAGTCCTAGATTGAAGGGTCCCTTTTCAGGCCCAGAGTAAGTCCTAAATAAACTCATCTCATGCCACATAGTATTTATCTGCTGACAGCCTTTTAATCCAGTTTTTAGGGAAAGTATCAAATATGTAAATAAGTCTAAAAGATTACCATGTGCCTTTTCGAAGACATACTTGAGCACTAACAGGCCCACCTGTCTAATAGGCCCACCTGTCTAACAGGCCCACCTGTCTAATAGGCCCACCTGTCTAACAGGCCCACCTGTCTAACAGGCCCACCTGTCTAATAGGCCCACCTGTCTAACAGGCCCACCTGTCTAATAGGCCCACCTGTCTAACAGGCCCACCTGTCTAATAGGCCCACCTGTCTAATAGGCCCACCTGTCTAACAGGCCCACCTGTCTAATAGGCCCACCTGTCTAACAGGCCCACCTGTCTAACAGGCCCACCTGTCTAATAGGCCCACCTGTCTAACAGGCCACCCTTCTAACAGGCCCACCTGTCTAACAGGCCCACCTGTCTAATAGGTCACCTGCTTTTCTTGGACCAGCAGCATCAGCATGACCTGGAATCTTGTCAGAAATAACACAGCTCGTATCCTTTGGGACAGCATGGATGGACGTGGAGAATATTATGCTAAGTGAAATAAGCCAGGCAGCAAAAGAAAAATATCACATGATCTCGCTTATACGTGGAATCTAAAGAACTTAATAAATTGACGAGCAGAATAGATTCAATGACATGGAAGCATAGATGAGACTGACGAATGTCAGAGGGATGGAGGAGGGCAGATGGGTGGAGGGGGGAGAGTAACCAAAGAATTTATATGCATATGTACACAACCCAAGGACACGGACAATGGTGGGGAGAGGGACTGGGGAGGGGGAAGGAACGGGGGGCGGGGGGGGGGGAACAGGTCATTGGGGAGAAAAAGGGACATCTGTAATACTTTAAACAAAAATAAAAATTATTTAAAAAAAAAAAAAGAAAGAACACAGACCTTAGGCCCCATTCCAGACCTGTGTGCACAGAATCTGCATTTTCATAAGACCCTTAGGTTACTTTAGATTACAGTCTGAAAAGCACTGATCTGGGAGCTATATAACCTTTGTCTGACTTCCTATTTACTAAGGACTAGGGCCCACATGCTGTGAGTTAGATATCTGTTACCTTGTGAAGACTGATAAATTGCTCATTATTTTTACTCACTAGACATGTAAATGATTTCTGCCTGGTAGAAAAGATAACTTCAAGGCTACAGTTTCTTGCCCTGTAAAACAGAAACCATTCTGCACCTTACCCCAGGATTCTTTCTCTCAGGGACTAGATAGTCTCAGTTCCCTAAATTCTTCTTTCAGCTGGATTTACCATCCTGCTTTTCTCTCATTAATGAATTCAATAAGTCTTTGGCACATACTCAGTGCATACGTGTGACACACCTGCTTGTAACTGTTTAAAATTATAATGCAAAACCGGTCACCTCTCAAGAACACTGAGACACTTATTTCTAGTGAGCACTGTGATAGCCATCTTTTCTTAGGAAAAAAATAGCCAGTTGTCCAGCAAAGAGTCATTGAGAATGTTCAATATGATATGAAGATGAAAGTAGGATGGGCTGGTGGTATAGTCCGGTGTATAATCTAACTTTAGATACAAAGGCTGGCACCTGAGAGCCTACAGTACTGTTTCAGCTTGCAGACATAACTTGTAGCCAAAGACTTTTAGTTTTGTTTTAATTTTTGAATTGGAAGGCCATTAGGTGTAATGTGTGTTCTCCAGTTCTCCACAGGCGCCAATACTCCTTATTATCTTTTATCAGGCTGTTTCACACATGTTTGCGACCCATCTGGTCCCTGAAGGCATTTACATTTACAACCTTTAAAGAAGACAGTAATCTATTAAATCCACTTAAGCCAGCACTACAGTGGGAAATGGCTGGTCTCAAAATTATAGCTCACTCTTAGCAGCCCTTATTGGGAATATTTTTGCATATCTATCACACACAGGCCCTGGACTGCTATAACTAGCATGAGAAGAGTGCAGCTGCCAAAACCAGTGGCCTTAGTCACTACCCACCAGAGGGCAAATTATTTACATGTATAACAATTCATTTGAAATACATTTACCAAGCAGCAGCATCAATTTCTTCAGATACAAAAGAGTTTCATTTAAATGGTTCTCAGGGCGTAGAAACCATTGCCCACATAAAACAGCGGAGATAGCTTCGTTCTCAAAACTGAGCATTATTAAAATGTCAAAATAAATATCAGGCAGAAATATAGCAAAGGGGAGGCAGTAGCTACAGGCAATCGACTGGTTCCTCTGAAATCAGACCCAGAAGTTCAAAAGCAGCTGGGACAAGACAGAGTTTGGCGGTGCCAATTAGTCCTAGCAGGGGTTGTTTTCTTCCTTAGATAGATTCGTTGACAGCACATCACACAGAAAGTTATTAAGCGTCTGCTTTCACTAGGCACGACTCTCTTTTTCATCAGTGCTTAAATTCACTAAACAAGGAAAAGCCGGCACTATATAAACAAAGTCATTAATAATATAAATCTCGCCTAGAGTAAAAAAATAATATGGCCTGTCTCATTGGCCTGCATAAAGTGATTTCCGTGGCTTTCCATTTGTCCACTCTATGGATTTTTCTCCTTTGGTACATCTCATCTCATTTTGTTCTAGGATTTCTTCAGGGGACTTAATGGGAACAACTTTGAGGAAATCAGCTAACAATACCTCCATTTCTCATCTGGACAGCTAGGAGGACTTGCTAACCAGCACTGTCGCCCCACCATTGGACTTTTTACCCCTCCTAGTGAAACCTTAGCTCTAATCTCTTAGTTTTTGCAATTGGGTCATTTAATTGGGCTTCTAGCTTTAGCATACGTCTTGAGGGTCATTAATATGCATGTCATCTAATACGTTCTTTATTCCAGGGTTTACTTTGAAATTGTATATATATATATATATATATTTTTTTTTATTGATTTCAGAGAGAGGAAGGGAGAGGGAGAGAGAGATAGAAACATCCATGATGAGAGAGTCATTGATCAGCTGCCTCCTGCATGCCCCTGCTAGGGATCAAGCCCGCAACCCTGGCATGTGCCCTAACTGGGAATTGAACCAGGATCTCCTGAATCGTAGGTAGATGCTCAACCACTGAGCCATGCTGGTAGGGCCCATTCACTTTGGTTTTAGCTGAGGGACTGGATGTGGTTCTAGAAGTCAAAGGAAGTTTTAGTATCATTTCAGGAAAAATCGTCCTAGCCTCCTCACACTGTGAGTCTATCTTCTGTATCTTCCACATCACACTGAAAAAGCTTTCCAAATTTCTCTTTGGTCTGCAAAACACTGTTCAAAGTAAGTGGGCAATCTATAACATTGGAAAGAATTGGAACTGGAAAGCTTGTGAGAGGGGAAATCAAAGAGAGTTGGGGTGGGCCTCATGCAATATCCGGAAAAGAGAAATGAGATCAGGCAAAACCATGGTGAGACGCCAGCCCTCCACCCCAAATCTTCACTGCATTTAGAAGAGATTCAGAATCTTTCAGGTGAAAGTCTTTTGCAAGTTTCCACTCGTTTTGTTTTTTGTTTTGTTTTGTTTTGTTTTGTTTTGTTTTGTTTTGTTTTGTTTTGAACTGCAGGATTCCAGGTAAGTTGGCTCCCTTGGGAGATCCTTGCTCTTCCCTAATCTGTCACCAGTCACTTCCTATACAGAGAAGAACCTCTCTGCTGGTCCCTGCTCCCATCCTGAATCCCAGTATCCAACAGTGAACTCAGAACTCACACACACTTAGAATATTTAATCTACTCCTTAAATCCACTCCTCCTACATATCTGCTCATGTATCCTAATAAAAGTTGACACTGACTTGGGGTGTTCTGTATTTTTGTGTACTAGAGTGTGAGTTCCTTGAAGCAAGTATTACCTTTTAGTCTTTTTCTATCCCTATTTCATGGTACCTAAGATTCTTCAGCCACTTAAAGAATATCTGTTGACTTGATTGGCTATTTCAGATAGGCAGGTACATTCCAAGGAAAGGACAATGAAAAAATGAAAAAAGAGGGAGAAAGAGAGAGAGAGAAACATGATTAATGACCCAATGTTCTCTAACAGATGGAAGTGTTTTTAGCTATTGGAGGTAGAGCAATCCACAGCCAAGGGTATTGGGATCATGCTAAGAAATGTAAGTTCCAAAAGAAACTGGATCATCCTATAGATTTACTGGCCCTAATAAAATTGTTTTCAAGGTACATGTATTAGTTTTTTTCCTATAAATATAAAAGTAGAAATGAAAAATAATGATCCCCAAAGATATTCATGCCCTAACCCCCAGAACCTATAAATATGTTACCTTTGTAGATATAATTAAGAGTATGGACCTTGAGGTGAAGATTATCATGAATTATCGAGGTGGGCCCAATGTGTCATATCAGTTTTTAAAAGTAGAAGACCTCTCCCAGCTATAGTCAGTGAGAGAGAGATGTGACAATAGAAGAAAGGGCAGAAAGATGCAACATTCTGGCTTGGAAGGTAGAAGAAGAGAGCCATGGGCCAAGGAATGTGGGCAACCTCCAGAAGCTAGAAAAAGCAAGGAAAACAGATTCTCCCCTAGAGCCTCCAAAAGGAACACAGCCCTGCCAACACCTTGACTTTAGCGCAGTGAAAACTGCTTTGGAATTCTAACTGTATGAATCTGTAAGATAACAAATTTGTGTAATTTTAAGCCGTGAGTAATTGGTTACAGCAGCAGCAGAAACTGAATACAAAAGGCAACCCTGGGCCTCAGCATAGCCCTCAAAACTGATGAGCAGACCTTCTCTGCTGAGCCCCCAAACCAGAGAGACTTCTTATTCCAGCTGAAACTATTCCTCTGTTCCCCCTTTCCCTCTCTACCACTTGGCTGACTTTTTCTCATCTTTCAAGACTCAGTATAAACTTTCCCTCCTCTGAAAAATCTTGTTTTCTCTATAGGCTATCAGGGTTTGAAAAGTGGGGACCATGTCATGTTCTTTGTACACATTAGTTTGAATGATGGAATTAATCATCATTCGATGGAGTGTAAAAATAAGAGACAATAAAACTGCTTTCTTGTCACTGCTTTTAAGAAAAGGGTAAGATCACTCACTCACTAGGAGCCACCTTCATTCACATTCATCAGGTCCCACGTTAGTTGTTCTCCTCCTCTCTTTGGACACACACACACACACACACACACACACACACACACACACACACACACACACTTACAGCCTGGCAGAGTTAAATCCCAGTTTGTGGCTGTTCAGAGTCAGGCAGGTAAGCAATACATTCATCCCTGATCAAAAGTATGAGTTCTTGGGAGTCAAAGGCTGAAACCAGAACATTTCAAGGGAAACTTAAAAAGCAGGGGGAAAGATTCCAAAATGTGGAGTTTAAACCCAGATCCAAGGTTTGAGAATTAAGTAACAGGACTCGTGTGGGATAGTTTTAAAATGTATCCTCAACACTTTGACACTCCTTTCCCCAAAAAGTGAAGCCTAATTCCCCTCCCCTTGAGTGTGGGCTGGAGTGAGTCCCTTCTGATGAATAGAATATGGTGATATGAAGATTCCCAAACCTTCAGACAACTGCAGGCCCAGCCCACATCTTGAGGGCTGAGCTGTTCCCAAATTCCCAACCACAGACACTTAGAGGTAAAAAATGTTCATTGTTTGAAGCCACTGTTTTGGGGTTGTTTGTTATGTGCTAAAATAAATAGTCAATATAAATAAGATAGCCCAGCCGGGCGTGGCTCAGTGGTTGAGCATCAACCTAGGATCCAGGAGACTAAGGTTCGATTCCCAGTCAGGGCACGTGCCTGGGTTGTGAGCTCGATCCCCAGTCGAGGGCGTGCAGGAGGCAGCCAATCAATGACTCTCTCAGCATGGATGTTTCTATCTCTCTCCCTCTCTCCCTCTCTCTTCCTCTCTCTGAAATCAATAAAGATATATATATATATATATATGATATATTCCCTAGGGCAAAGGTGACAAATGGAAAGTCAAGAACCTGATTCTGTCTACAAATATATTTTTTCTCAGCTGAAAATGTTAGTTTTTTTATGAGCCAAATTTTTTAAATCATTCAATTCTATTTAGAAATCTAGATTGCCAGGCTCTTTTTAAAAACATTTGGAGATCTGGCAACACAAAGGCCTGCACTTCCATCTGGCAGCCATAAGCAGGAAGTGAGGACCAGCCTTCGATGTAGAAGATGCAGGCTCTCCTAAAGCTCCCTGAAGTCCCCGCTAGCCCTTATTCATGCCCACACTACACCAACAGCATGGCTTTTGCACTGCTGCTCTTCTTCTAGTAGAGAAATATTTGCCAGTTCCCATATCTCTATCAAAAGTAGGACACAGCCCAGTCGGGCATGGCTCAGTGGTTGAGCATCATCCTAGGATCCAGGAGATCACAGTTCGATTCCATGTCCAGTTTGCAGGCTTGATCCCCAGTCGGGGGCATGCAGGAGGGAGCCGATCAATGGCTCTCTCATCATTGATATTTCTATCTCTCTCTCCCCCTCTCCCTTCCTCTCTCTGAAACCAATAAAGATATATTTGTTAAAGGGAGGAAGGAAGGAAGGAAGGAAGGAAGGAAGGAAGGAAGGAAGGAAGGAAGGAAGGAAGGAAGGAAGGAAGGAGGGAGGGAGGGAGGGAGGGAGGGAGGGAGGGAGGGAGGGAGGGAGGGAGGGAGGGAGGGAGGGAGGGAGGGAGGGAAGGAAGGAAGGAAGGAAGGAAGGAAGGAAGGAAGGAAGGAAGGAAGGAAGGAAGGAAGGAAGGAAGGAAAGCTTTTTTTGAAATATTTATTTTAAAAAAGTAGGACACAACAGATATACTGAAAGGGCTGTGTGTTTTAAGAAATCTAAGCAAAAAACTTATTTCATAGTGGAAGTGAAGAATACTCTTGCATGTCTAATATGCCATCAATGTGTATCTGTGTCAAATGCACACAACTGAAGATCCCATTATCTCTTCCTCTGGTAGCTTTGCTCATTTAGGCTACCTAACTAGTCCCTGCAGGAAAGTGAATTTGCTAAACCTGCTTTCTTATGAGCTCTTTGAAATCATATGAACTTGCTAGATCTGGCTTTTCAGCATCTTAAATGTAGCTGCCAATATTATACCTTGCATGTTTTGAGAAGAACCTTGCTGAGAACACAGCATCTATAAAATCTTTTTCTGGTTTTGTACAAATCATAATTATTTAGCCTGAGCTTCTAACCGCTGACTCAAATTGCAACCATTGCAACTAATCAACGACATAATCCCAAGCACAACCCCTACTTCACCATAAATGAATACCTTTCGCTATTATTAATATTTCTAGGAAATCAGCTATTTTAAACTATCAGATAATTTACTATTATCAATATTTCTTGAAATGAGAGTCAGCAAACTACAGCATACAGGCCAACCCTGGCCCACCTCTAGCTTTTAATAAATAAAGTTTTATTGGAACAAAGCCATAGTCATTCATTGACGTGTTGTCTGTGGTTGCCTGAGCTGAGTAGTTGTGACAGAGACATTATGACCTGCAAGACTAAAATATTTACTATTTAGCCAACCCCTGAATGAGAAGAATAAAATACAACTATTTATGTGGTTAATAAGCCAAAAACACACTGCTTCCAAAAAACACACCATGCCCCATCCAGAACATTTGCTTTAAAATCCATAGTTGATAACTCTCAACTCTTTCTTTACCTTACAAATGGACATAAGTAGAACAGGTTTTTAAGTTGAAAGTAAACTGACCGTGGCTAGTTTCTGCACATCTTCATCAGATGCTCCCAGAGATGCCAGGCCTATTTCTTGTGAAAACTGAGCAAACTTAGGATCCGCAAGGAGTGGAACATGTCCCAGGAGTTCGTGACATGTGTCCCTGACAAGAAAAACATCACAAAGAAATGTTACACTACCACTGGTAGAACAAGACAAAATCCTACATATAACCTTGTCACTCTAATTAATTACTGTTAATTTCATCAATTCCAAGACTTTTATCACATTTTAACAACTCTGAAATCCCAGATGTACCTTATAATCAATGGCATCTTAAATTATGGAATATTTTTAGTAAAATAATAGCAAATACTATTTCCAAGTGCTTACTTTATATCCAGCATATAAGTGTTTTGTTATATATATTATCTCTTTTTAATCCTCAAGGGAAACTTAGAAGATTAATGTAATTTATTAGTGCAAGGTCCCGTAGATCTGGGGTGAGCAAACTATAGCCGCAGACCAAATCTGGCCCACTGACCTATTTTTGTAAATAAAGTTTTATTAGAACACAGCTATGTCCATTCATTTATGTCTTGTCTTGGCCCCTTTTGACTAAAACACCAGAGTCAAGTAGTTGTGACTGAGATCATATGGCCCACAAAGCCTAAGATGTTTACCAGCGGGCCTTTACCGAAAAAGCTTGCTGACTCTTACTATAAACAGTGATAAAACCAAAACTTGACTCCAGCTTGTCATGATTTCCAAACTCTTGCCCTGAACCCTTCACTTGCACTGCATCTCATTTACACTTTGCCAGGTCCTGGGAAACAGCAGAGGATCATACTATCATAATCAAAGTGGCTTTTCCCATAGACAATTTATCTGCCTATAACACCAGCAACTCCCTTGAGCCTGCAGAGTGCAAGACCCCCCCAGGCATCTGCTTTGGTTAGCCTGAACCAAGCATTGATAGAAGCTTAGAACCTGGCTCATTTGCCTGAGCTTCCATTTGGAGCCAGATGACCAGGCAAAAGCATGATGTGTCACAATTTATCGAGGCAGATGACTTACTGAGTCATTTCCATGAATCACAGACTGTTCCCTGATACCAAGTTATATTGGCTTGAAGTCCCCTAGGACTCTCCGGGAATAGATCAAGAGGCAGCAATATTTCATTTTCTTTACAAAAACCAATTAGCCAGGCAGTAATTGAAAGATGTTTCCTGATTTCACCTGGGCTCCTCTGAAGTGTATCACATCAAACAGGTGCTACAATATAAATGCCAGGTGCTACCACCAATATTACAAGTATAAAGTAGGTGGGATGGTCATGTGGTTGAAGCAAGTGAATGGTGGTCAAAGGAACAAGATTGATGCCCACATAAAACAGATGGCATTGCTCAGTCAAAAACCTTGTTCCCACAACTGAAACCACATCCCCACATTGGCTGGCCACTTCGTAGTCACATCAAGCAAAAGGGCAGCCAGGCGAGATATGTGGACATGATGCTAAGAGAAACTCCAAATTCATTCCCTGTCAGCTGTGTGCCAGAAGCTTTCTTCTTGCACATACACTAAATTCGTGGAAAATAATACGTATTGGTTTTTTTCTCCAATCACAATGCCCACGGCTAAGAATCAGACTCAGTGATAAGGGGAAGCTCAGATGTTATCCAAGCCCCACATCTTGACCATTAAGAAATTAAAGACAGAAAGAAATAAAAGGAAAGCTAACAGATACTCTTACTGTGTGCTGGGTACTGTATGAAATGTTTTCCTATCACATTATTAATTTAATCTCCACTTACAAAGAAGTCTTCTTAATCCCATCTGAGAAATGGGAAAACTAAAAGTCGGTACATTTAAGCATCTTTTCCAAGGTCACCCTGTTAATCAGAGACAGAGACAAGATTTGAAATCTGCCTCAAAGCTAAGCTCTTTCTGCTCTACTATCTTAACTTGTATTTGTAGAGTAAATGAGAAGGGGGGTGGGCCTTAAGGCTGTGAAGAGGAGAGTTCAACCAAGTTAGTGAATACAAATAAAAATACAGTCAGTATGTCCAAAGTTGTCCGGCCATTCAGTAGTCTTCCACCCTCCAAGTTACTTGAAGAGCCTTTTTAAAAATACCAAGGGATGGGTCCTACCTAACACCAATTCAGGCCTGCTCTTTGGGACAGACCTGAGCATCTGTATCTTTTAAAAAGCTCTGTGGGTGGTAATGAGACACAGCCAGAGTGGAGACCCAGTTCATAACTGATGATGCTAAGAGCTCTGCTAGCAAGCTTCAAGCAACTAGTTCCTGAAACCAAAGCTGAATGTGATTGTGTGATTTTGAGCTTCCCAAGTGTAATTCCACTAGAACCACATCATTAATACTGGAGAATGATGAAAGGATGTGACAGAAAGGTCACTAGGTAGCTAATTATTCCTCCATGTGCATTTGATTCAGTTAAAAATCTAATACTTCCATGCTAGGAGTAGACCCCATGGACTCACTCCTGTGATGAGTTTTTTAAAGGTCATGTAGTCTGCACCACTGTTGGAACTGGGATCAAGTGGCCCACCATGGATAATCCTGAATACCCCAACTGTAAATACTAAAGCACCCCACTGATCCAGGCAGAAAATGTGCCAACAGTAACTCCAAAATTAGACCAGATGTCAAACTCGAGGGAAATACTGATGATGGTGTTAGCTCACGGTATAAATAAGCAAGGTGGGCAGAAAGAAAAATAGTGTGTGTGCCTAACACATATGAAATGCTCGCTGTGAGTCAGGCATAGCTAAGTGCTTCATAGTGTGAGAATAGGAGAGGTCGTGGCTACATGCTGGTGAATTCTTGGTGCAATTCTGGATTTACTTTTGAGCTTATTAAATACTTGAGGAAGCTGCTGCAGAAGACAGTCTTCCATCTACCTAGCTCCTAATGCAATCTAAACAGTAGAAATGAAAGTGAAAAGCTTGCAACTGGAAAAGAAAGAGGAAGGGAAAGACAAGAGATCCAAAGACATTAAGGGGTCAGTTTGTGGTAGAAAAACAGTTGTCACCTGGGTTTTAAGTTAAAGTACCATTATCAGAAACCTATAATCACAGACAATTTTAGAACATTGATAGCATTACAGTGATAAGATAATCCAACTATACATAGAAGAGGAAAGGAGGAATTATAAATTTGAAAGAAAAAAAATCGTACAATTCAGCAGCTTAAGTTCTATTGTTTCATTAAGAATAAAAGCCTGGCTCTGAACAGTGTGGCTCAGTGGTCGAGCATCGACCTATGATCCAGGAAATTGAGGTTTGATTCCTGGTCAGGGCACATGCTGGAGTTTTGGGCTCAATCTCCAACAGGGGGTGTGCAGGAGGCAGCCGATCAATAACTCTCTCTCATTGATGTTTCTATCTCTCTCTCCCTCTCCCTTCTTCTCTTCCCTTCCTCTCTCTGAAATCAATAAAAATATATATTTTTTAAAAAAGAATGAAAGCCTGGCCCTGGCCAGTGTGGCTCAATTGGTAGGAGCATCGACTCATACACCGAAAGGTCGTGGGTTCGATTCCCAGTCAGAGCACATGCCTAGTTTGTAGGTTCAATCCCCTGCCCAAGTCAGTATGTGTGTGGGAGACAACCAACTGATGTTTCTCGCAGCATCGATGTTTCTCTCTCTCCCTCCCTCCCTTCCACTCACTCTAAAAAAAAAAAAAATCCTGAAGCAAGATGTTTAACAGAAGCATTAATGGCATGTGAGGGGTACCCTTGCCCCATTATAAGTAGAATGATCCCTCTGTACTTCACTAGTCTGTGCCCTCTTCTCAGGGATGTTCCCACCCAGAGACCCTGAAGAAGAACCACCACTCAGACTCCTGAGCAAGTGGAGCCGCAGTGTGCACAGGCCCCCGCCTCTCCTGGAGCCAGGCTTTGAGCTCCACATTTCAACACCAGAACAAAGGTTCTTATCTTCTATGACATTCGTGGAACACTCTCAGAAAGAAACACCAGATTGTTCTCCATCCCAGTGTCTCCTGCTAATTCGAGGGGTGTAGACAAAGAAAACTGAAGTAGATAGATCTTTAACGTCACTGATAAAATCAATTAATTAACTTTGAGAAGTTGACATTTTCTTGAGTTTCTTCGAGACAGAAGGACTTAGAAGCTAGGTTGACTGCAACTCTCCGGGACTGAAAGAGGTTCCAGACTATTGGGAGCCTGAGGGAGGAGACTAAGCATTCTCTCCAACATTTGCATCAGTTAAATTCTGCTGGGCTGAATCATGCTATTTCACCCTATTTTACAAAATGCAATAGCTTTTATGTCCTGCAGATAAAGCAGTTCCCTGCATCGGTTATGGCATCCATAGCTGGACCCCTGAGTGTCCAATTATGAGCAGGTTTCCGATGTGAGTCCATAGCTCTTGCCCTATCTCGCCAGATCCTTCTTAAAAGATTCAATTATTTGGCTATAATTGCAACTGTCAGCACATGCTGCCTCCAATCTCTACATCGGCAAACTTTTCTCTTTTTAACTCGCATTCCTTTGATGCATTTTTACCTGAATAATGCTTTTCAGAGTCCTTTCACAATAGCGCTCTGTTCACTGGAAATGTAGGACCTTTCAAAACTGTTAACACTGTAAAACATCATGTCTCCTTTTGACAAAGAAAAAGAAAGAACCAACAAAAAGCTAGAGCTGATATCAGACACTAAACTTTGGCTGCTCTAAATTGGAATCTTCTCTGATAAGCCCTGTTAGAAGGACTCTGAAGCCTGCTGAAATGGGCCTACAAAGGGGCTGGGCAAAATGCCTCCAGGGAATTCTTAAATCATTCTAAGAAAGTTGCCACCGTTTTCGCTGCTTGGAGAAACAAGGGTCCTGGCTGTTAAATTCAAATTCAAAACAAGTCTGCCATCCCCCCTACCCCTTATCAGTTTCCAAAGCTCACTCCTCCAGCTATGCGTTGAACAACTCCTTTCAATTCCTGCTGTAAATCAAAGCCTTTAAGAAGCAGTGAGCGAGCATCCCACATTTGCTTCCCTTCCCAAATCAGGCGCATCTGTCTTTTAAACCGTATTTCTATAGGTTTTGTTTGTTCTAAATGACACAGAAGCCAACACTTGAGCTACATCACGAAGGAAAGGAAGACGAGCGGGAGGGTGGAGCCTTGGATGAGCTGGGAGCCAACACGGTATTTTTTCCAGCTGTCAGAGCATTTGGTGGGTAAGTGCCTGCAGGTCCATAACACACCAGGACGCATCGGAAAGGGGGTGACTTGGTTTGTTTTCACTGCACTAAGGAGATGATAACAGGAATTAATTTGGCGTTGAGGTGATTTTTTTTTCCAGTGCTCACTTTGGAGCCATATATAGAGTTTATTTAGTTTAGATTTTAAAATAGCATACCATATCATCCAGCCCAGAACACAGGCAGCTCTTACGATCACTCCCTCTTTCATCACTATCACAGCGTAAACACATATGAGGCCCTCTTTTTATGAAGTCAAGCACCTGGATACCGCCCTGGAGAAAGTCTTATTTACTTTTTCCCCCTTAGGAGTCGTAAGGAAGGCCACCAATGTTACTCTTCTGCACTACAATTCTTTTGAGACTGGCTGAAAATACTAGGGTTATCTTTTTTGAAATTTAGTGCAAGTTCATTTACTGTGTGCCAGTTATGGACCAGGTACTATGCTGGGAACTGAGGCTTAAAAGTAAATAATGCAAAATCTTAGTGTAACTTTTAGCAAAAGTCACCTTACGGTTCCATAAAAGCACAAACAGCAAGTCCTAACCAGTGAAAGAAAGTTTCCAGTTCCTGCAAGTATCACACACACACAAAAAAAAAAACCTGCAAGGGAAACTGTCAACATGTCTCTAGTTCCCTACCATCTCAGCTATTTCTTATTTCTTAAAGAAATAAGAGACTTTTAACTCTGTCCTTGCCCCTCCTGAATTTCACTAAATATTAAGGAGACCATATAACACAATGGTTAAAAGCTAATACTCTGGAGTCAGACCTAAGTCCATTCCCACATTCTTCCGGAGGAAAACGACTCAGAGCAGGCTGTGCAACAGAACTTTCTGCCACAATGAAAATGTTCTATAGCAACACCGTCCAATATGGTAGGCACTTGGCAAAAGTGGCTACTGAGCACTTGAAATGTGGCTAGCACTACTGAGGAACCAAATTTATAGTTTTATTTAATTTTAATTGATCAGTTTAAATAGCCACATCTCTACCATAGTGGACAGCACAGACGTACTGTGTCCTCAGCTATAAAATGGAGATTATAAGGCTCCCTATCTCCTGGAGTTCTTAAACAATGTAATAAGATAATGCATTAAACATAAGCTCCCAACAAGTTATGTATTATTCATCATATTACATTAACTTATGCTTACACCTAAGTCTACTGCACTGCCATAAGGTTGCCCTTTTGGAAGATGTTCTGTCACTTAAACAAGAAGCAGTAGCTTCTCCAGGACAGAGGTCACGCCATGTTCGTCTTGGGTTCCCAGTGCTTAGGGAAGCCTGGCACATCATAGATGCTCAGTGACTACTTTTTTTTGAAGTCGGCTGAATAGAGCAGTGATGATGGCTCTGTTGCTCCCTATAGAGGTAAAGTGAATCCCAAGTATAGTTCTCCTAATTTCCAGTGTAGCACAGGGCTTTAGACTAGATCTTGGTTTTGTTATTTGCTAGTTGAGTGACCATAGGGAAAATACCTGGCTTCTCTGAACCTTGTAACTGCCATTCTGTAAAAGGGTGACAATCTTGTCCACCTCACCAAGATGAGTGGGACAAATGCCAGATGGACAGAATGTGTGTGGGAAATGTCAGATCCCGTTTTCCTTCTCTCTTGTGGCAGTTTCTGTGCCTGTCAATAGATATAATTCTCTACATGGTAGTGAAGGGTATGAACAGTGGTCACCTCTTCCTTGCCAAAAAAAAAATGCAATCAGCCTGACTGGCATGGCTCAGCAGTTGAGCATTGACCTAGGATCCAGGAGATCGCAGTTCGATTCCCAGTCAGGGCACATGCCTGGGTTGCGGGCTCCATCCCTGGTGGGGAGCATGCAGGAGGCAGCTGATCAATGACTCATCACTGGTGTTTCTCTCTCTCTCCCTCTTCCTTTCTCTCTCTGAAATCAATAAAGATTAAAAAAAAAAAAAAAATGCAATCATTTTTAATTTCTTCTTCCAAAGTTGCAATTTAAAAATGCAAATATGCCTGAAAAAAATTTCTCCCAAGTCATCTCAGCCTTCCACACCTAAAGGTACATAAGTGAGCTTCTCCCCGATGACGCAGCACTGAGGGAATATGAATTATGATGTAGGTGTGGAGCTTATGAGTGCTAATTTTGGATTACAGGCACCACACAAGGAAGGCAAACCTTTGAACAGTGGGAAAAGGGAATCCTGCTTTGAATCTGTCAAAAAATAAAACTTTTAAAAACTGTGTGTTTGTGTGTGTGTGTGTGTGTGTGTGTGTGTGTGTGTGTGTGTGTTTGAAAGCTTTATTCCGAGTCACTATCAATAACAGCTTAAAGAACAGAAGCAGGACTCTGGCAGACACATAGGGCACAAATCTGGTTTGAAAATACACAGGTTTTTAAAAATGTATAGTCTTGTTTTTGTTTTGTTTTTATAGAATATCTATTGTTAGATTGCTTGGAGCTCTTGAGACAAAAGTCTCTGTAAAAAGTCTTAGAGTTATTTTTGCTTTTAGGCACTTCACAAAACTAGACACGCTATTATGATTGAAAACTTGGGAGTCCGGGGCTAGGAACATGGCCTTGTAACTAAGGATGCGCTGGGATCTTATGAGGCACAGCAGCCTCCACATGAATTTAAGAGGTGCCAAGTAAGAGTGGACCTGTTTGGTATTTATATAAAGCTTTTTTCTCTCCAAAGATCAAAGCATTCTTTCATCATCCCTCACGCAGGGAGGTTAAGTGGTTTGCTGCCAGTCACACTGAGAGCTGATAGTGGGGCCTGGATTTGGGGGCATGGAGTCCACAGGTCCTTCTGCCCGAGGACACAGACAGGCAGCCTCCTCTGCATTACTACATGGTAGGGACGCACTTGCCCCTCTTTTTCCCAGTGAAACAGGAGATGCTTCCTCTTGGTAAATGGGGCAAGTTAACAGGGCCCTGTGAAGATCAAAGGAGGGGGTAAGCTTCTAACAAGACTAGTGGTTGGACCAGAGACTGGACTGGGCAGCACAGCACTAGACCATCCAATAGGCACATGCAGTACTTAGGGTTCTGGCAAGGCAGGGCCACCAAATTAAGTAAGAAAGTATTGCTTTACTATCACATACAAAATCTGTAATTAGAAAACCAAGAAAGAAGCTATTCGGCTTCGGCACACACAGAAGCGTTGACCTTTTCTGTTTAGTACCAGTGTCACGTAAAATAGTGCTTATTCCCACCGATATTGGCACTACTTCTCAAGTTCAAACTCTGACTCCCTCGCTTACCAACTGTGTTACCTTGGGCAAATTACTTAACCTTTCTGTGCCTTGGTTTCCTCATCCACAAAAATAATATTATCCACAATAATAATAGTAACAATTCAAATGGTAGTTGTGACTATTAAGTGAGTTCATCCACATATAGCACTTAAAATAGTGCCTGGCACATAATAGTTGATATATACATGTTTGTTATGAATAGTAAAAAAAATATATTGCTGCTTCTGCTGTTGCTGTTGTTGAAATTATCTATGTTGGAAGATAAAAGGGAGGACAATATTTTCAGGTCTTGGGGCCTTTAACATCTTTACCGGTCCTGAGTACAGCCCCAACCAAACTTCTGAGGGAGAAGACGGCTGCTATGCTGGGGTTGTGAGTTCTGGCTTAAAACGTAGGAAAGAGAGGCCAGGCGGGATCGGCTTTCAGGGAACATGCCATTTTCTGAGAATCACTGGTAGTAATGTTGCAAAAATGAAAACAGCACTGTGGAGGAAGCCAGTTGGCTGGGCAGGAAGCCTGGCACTGGGCTCGGGAGCTATGGGAAGGAGCAGGTTTAAGCTGAACAGAGCTCATAGGAGTGAAGGTTAAAATCTACGAAGCTCGGGCTTATCTTCCTGGCTCTGCAGTAAGACCTTGCCCAGACTTGACCTCAGTCAGGCAGGCCCAATACTAAAAACACCCATGAAAGCCAGGGCTGCAATCAGACACGTTCCCAGACCTAGCAGCTCTCAGACGTCAGCAAGCAGGGAAAGTGGGGAAAGGGAAGATCCTATTTTTCCTCTCATTACAGACCTAGTGAGAGGCATCCATTCGATCAATAGAGCAGAAGCTAACCCTTATAAATCTGAAAGCCTGAGTCTTGACCTGCTGATATTATTACTCAACAAATGAGGACTGTCTGAGCCACAAGAAAAGGAAGTAAATGGCATCATCATCATCTGCCAGTTTTAGAGAGGGTTCTGTTCTAATAAGCAGGGATCAGCATAAAGTTCATTTACTTTATTTAGAAGAGATGAAAAATATTGTCGGAAATAATTCACTGATTTTTCTTGTAAAATTGAAACACAGTGGCAATGATAAGAAAAATCGCCTGACTACAACACCTTTTTCAAACTTTAAAAGTTATATTTAAAAGTAACGTTAATTGCCCCTAAAACATTAACTGCGGCAAGAAAGATTTTCCTTAATGCAAAGGCACTTAGTTGCATTATGCAATAAACACTGCAATATTAGTGACTGGTGTCCAGAATTATTTTCTTTTTCTTTTTTTAATGTTTTTATTGATTTCATAGAGAGGAAGGGAGGAGGAGAGAGAGAGAGAAAGAGAGAGAAACATCAGTGATGAGAGAGTCATTGATCAGCTGCCTCTTGCATGCCCCCTACCAGGGATGGAGCTCAAAACCCAGGGATGGAGCCCAAAACCCAGGCATGTGCCCTGACGAGGAACTGAACCATGACCTCCTGGTTCATAGGTTGAGGTTCAACCACTGTACCATGCCGGCCAGGCATGAATATTTTCTAATGGTGAAAGTTTGAGCTTTGATTTGAATAGTGACCCACCAGGAATGAACAGAAGATACGCCCACATCAGATGACTGAATAACCAGTCATCCCAAGGCAGCCTTGAATCTGGAACTTCTCGAAGGAATAAGTTTATACTATGTTGAGCCTTTTTTGAGCCAAGTATATTTTTGTTACTAGTATGTTGAGCACAACATCTGAAAAACAAAATGTAATGAATATTTTTAAATGTTTTCATTAAAGCATTTTTAAAATGGGTTTCTGATGCAAAATTGCACTATTACTTTGGCAATAGCTCTTCTAGAAAGACAGATATTGTACTGACTCGACCTCAAAGAATTGGTGTCAAAGAATATACTTTTATATTTAAAATTCTTAGTTGCTTCTCCCAGAACAATGGACAGGAGGGGGAGGGGGTTGTGCTGTATTTCAACACTGCCCTGGGCAATCTTTTATGTTCAAAAGGGCATCAGTACAGAATCATGAGGCATCTGGCTGCCTCTGGTCTCCAACCATAAATCTAGATCCGGGTGGATCTGACCTATATTGAAGAGAACAAGACTGGAGTTTTTTATATCTATAGGAGTAATAGCTTAGAAAATAGGTCTTCTTGTCCCACCCTCCTTCATTTCTGAGACCTCAGTCAGTCCATACAGCTTTGAAGAAAAGCATGAAATTTGGCCCTAGGAGAATATGGTTTCATTAAACTGTGTTTCTAATTAAAGAGCTCTGCATTTTTAAGATACCACTGACCATGAGGACTACAGATATAATTGCAAAGAGTATACAGTATGTGTGCACATGAGCATTCAGTTAGCAAATACTCAACATCCACCTTTCACAAAACACAAGTCTGTGGGAACCACAAAGACTAGAGACCACAGATCCCCTAGGAGGAAGTGTCCAGGGAAGAAAAGCCAAATGAACTAAAGCAGAGCCAGGAAGAGTAAGATAAATAGAATATCTGAGATTCAAAACATGCTCTGAAAACCAGAAGGTTAATGTCAGAGACCAGACCAGGCCAAAACAGAGCGGGGAGTGAGGGAAAGAGCCCTGCCTCCAACTTGCTTCTCTTTCCGGTGTGCCCAAGACTTTGCTAAACTGCATCATTACCACCCGCCAGCAAGAAGCTTCTACAGACAAATGCAGACATGCTCTACTTCTCTGATCCACTCTCCTCCCTGGGGAAGGAGCACCCACCCACTTCAGACATGGACAACACATCCATCCACATGACAGTCCTGCAGGGACCTGCACTAATGCATGGCAGAAGTTGCCAATCTTATAGAGTTACTTCTTGATGTAATATTTCAAATAGTTCAAATATAATTTAGGACATGTCACAGAGTGGCATTCGTTTTAAAGGTAAGGCAATGAGCTTTCCTGCCTTTTAGGTGGGATAATATTCAGGGTTAGTTACCCAAAAGGGAAAAAAATGTAGTTTTTTTTTTAATATATCTTTATTGATTTCACAGAGAGGAAGGGAGAGGGAGGGAGGGAGAGAGAGAGAGAGAGAGAGAAACATCAATGATGAGAAAGTCATTGATTAGCTGCCTCCTGCACGCCCCCCACCGGGGATCGAGCTGGCAACCTGGGCATGTGCCCTGACCGGGAATTGATCCGTGATCTCCTAGGATCCTAGGTTGAAGCTCAACCCCTGAGCCATGCCCGGCTGGGCAAATGTACATTTTTTTAGCACCATATGAGGTACAGTTGAGTCTCTCTTTTTTTTCCTTCCCTCCCTCCCCCTCTTCTCTTTCTCTCATTTTAATAAGAAGAGGTGGAAACAACCTCCACATCGCCTTTCCGGACTCTTCTGCAGCTTCACAATGAATAACCACTTTTTTATTCTGAAACCACCTTTATCCCAAAAACAAAATAGGCAAGAAAACAGGTCACCCCTTGCTGGGTGTGATTTGAAGAGAAGGCCATTCTTCAAGTAGTAGCCAAGGTGACCTATCCTCATAGCTTCAACTGGTCTTTAAATTTCCACTATTAAAAGTTCATGATTTTTCCTGAAGACAGTGAAGTGCAAAAATGCCTTATTCATAGAGGGATGCCCAGCATCGGTCCCTAAAATTAGGGTAAAGCTGTTAAGGTGAGTGGAGGACACTCAGAAGTATAGGGCTATAGCCCTTCAGAAAGAGGCCCTAGCCTCACACTGCGTGCCCAGGACTCCTCGGCTCCCTCACTCCACAGACCTCAGGCTGGGCCTGGGATTTGAGTACATCTAGAACCTGGCGCCTCCTGGTGATGGTGCTGTTCACAGCTCCAGCCCACTCTGTCTGGACCTGGTTTTCACTAGTTCCCTATTGCCTTTGCCAGCTGGCCTTGAGTTAATTACAGTCTTGGGAAGGAGACTGACACATGAACAATTACCAAGCAGTGTTGTAAGTGCTAAAATAGAAGTGAGGCAAAGCGCTACGGGAACATCTGACGCTGCCTAGAAACGTTTTCACAGAGGTCGAGGCTGCGCTTTAATCCTGGAGAATGAAAGGATTTTACCAGAGCCGTTCCAGGCAGAACGAACCACCTGTGGAGGGATGGAGGCAGGATCGGGCTCACGGGGACGCTGAGAAGTCCAGTGTGGCTGGAGCGTAAGGTTGGGAAAGGGGGAGAAAGAGAAGCAGAAGGCATGGCTTGATGAGATCAGATTTTCCCCCTGTATTAACAGGGAGCCAACGGGAGTTAAACAAGGGAATGCTACACTCAGATTTGTGTTTTAGAAAGGAAACGTCCACAGACTGCTTCTAAGAGGAGGGTGCTAATAATTAGCAGACAGAGCAGCAGTGTTAATGTGACCTGTCAAATTTCTTCTTCTAGAACAGTGGTCCTCACCGAGGGCAATGATGCTCCCCAGGGGACATTTGGCAATATCCGGAGACATTTTTGGTTGTCGTATCTGGCAGGAGTGGAAGGGTGCTCTTGACACCTAGTGGGTAGAGGCCAGGGATGCTGCCAAACATCCAATAGGACAGCTGCCCACAACAAAGAACTGTCTGGCCCAAAATATCAGTAGCACTGAGGTGAGAAACCCTGTCCTGACGGAGGATGGGGTGGCCAGAGGATGCAACGTGACACATCACACAGTGGACTGCCCAGGGAGGCGGAGAGGAAGCCAGGAGATTTCGGGGCTTCTCAAACTTTTGCTCAGCCACTACCTTCATGCTGGGTGATGCTCACACACCCATGCCACCGGGAACTCTGCATCGTTCCCTCTCATTCTACCAAGCGAGAGGAATGCTACTATTGGAATACCCTTGAATTTGAACCAATTGATTTTTTTAAAGGAAATCACTTGCAAATTTCAATACTCAATTAGTGACAAAGTTGCTTGCGATCACAGCTGATCAGAGCATGCAGCTCTGCACCCACCCAGTGCGGACTCACTGCCTCGGGCGCTGCTCAAAGGGGGAAAGAGCAAGAGGACCTCCCCACTTCCAGCAGCAGCAGCACCTTCCCATCCCGGTAGAAGCACACAGAAAAGCACCTCCTCCCACCAAGAAAACTAGCAGTCACTGATTCTCCAGGACTTTCTCTAATGTCCTACAGGCCAGAAAACTTTCCCCAGGAAAGCAATCCAATCTGCCATCGTTGTTAAAATTCAAGTCCCGTTCCCTGGCCAGATTGAGAGAATCCTGAGTCTAAAGTGTAAAATGCAAAAGCAAGCCGGAGACATGTTTAAAACCCAAAGCGTGTTGAAAGCTGTGTCATCAAAATACATTCTACGCAGGCTGAAAGGGAAAATAAAATCCTTTTTTCAGATAATGTCTTTTGTTGCTTCCACTCTCGCTTCTACCTGCATCTTCAGGGGTCAACTCTGTGTCGTTAGTGCTGCTTCTGCTGCAACAGTTCAGCAACTGAAGGCAGTTATTTGGAAGCAGAGGACAAGCACCGAGCACATTAGCCAAGCTGAACTTCACAAATTGGAGAATCTGCCCTCTTGTTGGTTTTCAGTGGAGGAAATGGAATTTCATTGCAAAGCAATGCCTGTGGAGGTGCTTGGGCAGGAAACGGCCCTTCCAGCACAGTGTCTCACAGATGCAAACTATGTGGCTGGCGAGGAACTCAGGGCTTTGCAGCACGTAAGGTTTAAAAGGATCTTTACTGAGAGGTTTGTCTGCATACGCGTTTCTGGAAGGATGCCCTGGCCACTGGGAGCAGCAGCTGCCTCTCGGGAGGAGGAAGTGGGCGTTGAGGGAGCAGAGGAGAGAAAGGGACTCAGTGTTCACAGTGTATACCCTTTTGTAGCTTTGAATTCTGAAATCATTTACGTGGGTTACCTATTCATAAAATAATTTTTTTAAAGAATGGTATCAAACCCACCAATAAAAAAAATTTTTTTTTAAAGAGCCTGTAAAAACAGCCCTAAGTTAGCGAATCCCAAATGTCCATCCTCTGGCTTCGTCTCCTCTCGTCTGTCGCAGGAGCAGTCAAGGAAGAGGGAAATGCTCAAATCTATAGTGAGAGCTCTACATTTACTTCCAGATACTGGAGGCTTCTCCATCTGGAGGTCACACCCATGGGCACCTCAAAAACAACATGCCCCAATCCCAGGTCCTCCTCTCCCTCTTCCCTCCAAGAAGGATCCCTCTTCCAATATTTTCCATCACAACTAGAAATAACTACCCACTCGGTTTCCCAGTCTAAAAACCCTGAGCCTCCCCTCTCCTCACCCCCATAATAGTCATCAAATATTGTTAATTCCATCTCAGTGATGTTTCTCACACAGGTGCCCTCTCGTCCTACCCCACTGACCTTCTCCAGGTAACACCTTATCAACTACATTCTTTCAATGGAACGTGAGTTTCCTGTCTGCTTTTCCATCCAGTTCATTCTCCACATTTCCCTAGCCCCCACCCCTATCATTTTTCTCAAACAAGATTATCTGGTCATGCCTAAGAGCCTTGGATAGCCCCCTATGCCTTTATAATTAATCTCAAAGGTCCTAGTTTGACAAATGACCATTTACAGAGGACCGAAGAAACATCTCATCCCTAATCTATAACCTGTGCTCTGGCCACTCCGGTGTAACGAGCCTCAATCCTTTACGCCTCCTGTGTGCCTTTACAACTTTGCGTTTACTCTTTCCTTGACTTGAAAGTTTTCCCTTCCCTCCACACCCTGTCTTGTCCAAAAAAGAATTTCCTATCCCCTTTTCCAGACCGCCACTCAGTTTATACCTTCGGTGAAAAGCCTTTAAGACTGCTCTCTCCTCTCTGCTCCTCCAAGACTTTGTACACAGTCCCATTATAGCCCTAACCACACTCTCTTACAATTATTTATGTTTCTATCTCCCCTGCCAGAATGTGAGCTGCTTTAGAAAAACACCTGCTATATTTTATTCATCTCTGAACCCACTGCACCTCCCTGCTATTGCACATAAATGTTTGCTGAATGAATTGGCTAAAAGTGCTTTGATAAAACGTAACACATTATCCCAAAATTTTATAGACCTCTGTGGCTAAAATCTCATTTCTTTGCCCTCTCACTCTGCACACAGACCCATTGGCGCGCTATCCTGGGTCTCAGGGGGGCCAGGTATTCAAAGGGAACTAACAAAGTGCCTACTATTTGTAAACAGGGCCGTTTGTAAACCCTCTGGGTTAGATTTAGAGATTGCCTCTCCAACTCTGACAACAATCCTTAGAGCCCTCACTCCACTCTAAGAAGCATTTCTTTTCCAAATGTCTGGAGTCCTATAAGTAACCTTTGTTTACCCTAAAAACACTTTCAGGGAAGCTTAAAGGAGCTTTAAAAAAACAATGTAGGGACTCTGCAGGGACCACCTGGTCAGTGAGCTTCATGCCCACCTGAGAGGAGGAGGGGGACTTCCTGGGCTCAGCTCCAATCTCTGCCCACTTGCTCCATCATCGCTACTTAACTGCTTAACCCTCCAAAGGCTCTCTGTTCCCAGTGAAGACCATGGCAGCCCATTAATCACAAGATTATTGAAGTAAAACAGCATCATAAGCAAAGCGATAACCCCAGTGGCCTTAAGAACAGAGATCTTTTGGGTTCCTGGACCCAATTCCAACATTGGGGGGCACCCCCACAAACAAGGAGCAATTCTCAGGCACCAGCTGGGTGTCCTACGATTTAATTCAATTCTGACACTATCTACCCAGAGATGGTGTCAGATTCCACAGGTTAAGGGCTCAGTCTTACAAACTGCCCTCCCCCACCCACTTCAGATCCCAGTCCCAAGTCCAGGTTATCACCTGTGCTTCAGACCAACAGGCTTTAGATCGGTGGTTCCAACAACCACTGCCTTGGGTCTCAGACACAAGTTGTAAGTCCAGATTGTTACCTGTGCTTCTGACTGACTGGCTATAAACCAGAAGTTTCCATGACACCGTCCTCAGTTCAATTAATTTGCTAAAGCAGCTCACAGAACTCAGAGAAACATTTACTTACTAGGTCACAGGTTTATTATTTTAAAATATGATAAATGATACAGATGAACATCCAGTTGAAGAGACATGAGGGGCAATGTATGTGGGCGGGGTGAGGAGCTTCCCAGAAGCTCTCTGAACACCATCTTGTGGGGTTTTTATGGAGGCTTCATTACACAGGCATGATTGATTAAATCATTGGCCATTGGCAACAGAGTCAACTCCAACCCCTCTTCACTCCTCAGAGGCCAGGCGGGTGGGACTAAAAGTTCCAACACTCCAATCACAGGGTTGGTTCCCCTGACAACCAGCTCACTTTGTTTGATGACCTCAGGGCTTTCCAAAAGGCGCCTCATTAATAAAATAAGAGACAACATTCTCTCTCTCACCAAGGAAATTTTCAAAGGTTTTAGAAGCTCTGTACTAGAAATGGGGACAAAGACCAAATGCGAATTTCTTATTATAAATCACATTATTACAAGTGGGTAACAAATTGGAGTAAGATTAGGGTTATGTACTCATTTGAATGGAGCCCAAGGAGGCAGAGACCCAGTGACAGCTCCCAGCCTCGGGGTCTTTGCTTTTGCTCTTCTCTCTCCACCTGGAATGTTGCCCCTGATATAGTCTGGTCTCTACTCAAATGTCACCTCCCAAGAGGCTACCCTAATGACTCAATCCAAAAAAAGCATTTCGCAGCACCTGCTTGATTTGTCTTCACAGCATTTTTAGCACATGATACCATATTATCTATCTCAGTGATTTTTAACAGGTGTGCTGCAGCACACTGTTGCGCCACAAGAATTTAAAAAAATTTTTTTTTTAAATATATCTTTATTGGTTTCAGAGAGAGGAAAGGAAAGGGAGAGAGAGAGAGAAATATCAATGATGAGAGAGTCATTGATCAGCTGCCTCCTGCAAGCCCCACACTGGGGACTGAGCCTGCAACCCGGGCATGTGCCCTGACCGGGAATCGAACCCTGATCGCCTGGATCCTAGGTCGATGCTCAACTACTGAGCCACGCCCAGCTGGGCGCCACAAGAATTTTTAAAATATGCAAAACCTGGCTATTTAGTCAGGGGCACTGACCTCTTTTCCCTTAGATTGTCAAATAAAAAACTGACAACAGCCAACCCAACAATAGCTGCCCCATGGGAACAAATCAAAATTGCACCTATTTTTTTTGTCAGATTGGCAAAACTATATTTTTTTGGTGTGCCACAGAATTTTAGTAATTAGTTTGTGTGTGCCACGAGATGGAAAAGGTTGAAAATCACTGGTCTATCTGTTTATATGCTGACCCTTGTCACACCCGTTCTTTTAGGAGGGCAGGGACCTTGTCTTTTTCCCAGACAATCCAAACACATAGTAGCCTTCCAATAAATGTTCATCTTTTTTTTAAGCACAAAAAGAAATATAACTCAGAGTACTCAAGTAGTTTAACGTATTAAAAGCTAGCATGGTTAAATACATGTAACAGATGGGTAATAAGGAAAGCAAACGACAGATTTCCTGAGGAAGGAATGATTGCACACAGGATGGCAACAGCGTGTTTGCCAGAGAAGATGAACCTTGTGTCCACCTTGAAGGCAGTGGAAAATTCAGAAAGTTCAGGAAAAGGGCCCAGGGTGGTTCACATTGCAAGACTGTGCAATGTCATGTGTCATGAGGACAAATCATTAAGAAGAAGGGGTTCACAGCTTACCCTCTGGCCCCCACCCATAACAGCAGCACAGCATCATCACTTGCTTCTCTCTACCCTTTGTCCAGGAGAAACAGGATAAAAGTCCCAAAGACGAATTCCCTTGAGGAAAGCTGACAGAGCCAAAGAAGAATCACAAACCTCATAGGACTCTAGAGGTGTTGGGTAGGGCTGGAGGACCATCCAAAAAACTAGGACGGCCGGGAGAGCACAGCAGAGTCCTGAGTCTGAAGGTGATGTGAGGACGAAAGGGGAGGGGATTAGCAGTAAGTGTTGCCATGGCCTGTGTAACCTCTTTGGTGAGGAGCCTCCTCATGCGAGGGGCACGCATGTCAACATTTACTTTGCCCCTCGTGCCTACATTCCCTCATCAGTAAAAATGGAAATAATCACAGCACCTACGCTATCGGGGTGCCATGTGGATTAAATGAGTTGATGAGAGCTGAGCCTGCAATATAGGAATTAACCTTAATATTGGAATTTCAGTGTGAGCCCTGCTTCTTTCTTTCTTTTTTAAAAATATATCTTTATTGATTTCAGAGAGAGGAAGGGAGAGAGAGAGAGAGAAACATCAACGATGAGAGAGTCATCATTGATCGGGATCAAGCCCACAACCCAGACATGTGCCCTGATCGGGAATCAAACTGCGACCTCCTAGATCCTAAGTCAATGCACAACCGCTGAGCCACGCCCAGCTGGGCAGCCCTGCTTCTGTCAATACAACATTGTCCTTAGTCTATATGGACCATGGTGGGTTTGTTTGTTTGTTTGTTTGTTTGTTTGTTTGTTGACCATGGCTTTATAAAAACTACATATGGCTTAAGGAGCAATGTCATCAACAGCATGGCCACTGCAGAAGGTTCAGCATTGGCATGAAGTCAGAGAAGTCAGAGAGACAAGCTGGAGAAAGGCTATCAGAGGCCCATGTGCCCAGCTGAGACGTCTGATCTTCCAGTGAACCCTTCCTTTCTGGGTGAGTGCTGTGCCCCTCACCGGGCAGAGGGTGAAATTAGGAGGAAAAGAGGCCTACAAGTGCGCATTAACCACTCACAGCGTGGTGGTCTCCACCCAGCCCAGGCTGCCGGCGTGGGTACTCACGGTTCCGGGGTGTAGAGGGGGTCCGAGCCGTGCCGGATGTACTGGGTGCAGTGGAACACCCTGTAGGCCAGTCCCGCCAGGAAGTCTCTCGGACTCAGGTAGCCAGCCACCGGCCTCACCGTGAAGCCAGACCTTTCTAAAGAAGCAACAGAAAGAGCCGACTAAATGACAAGCCAACAGGACTTGCGGGCCCAAGCAGGGCTTCCTATTATTTATAAGGATGTGCTAGAAACAAAGTAATCAAGGTCCTAAAACTCTTGACAATTGAATGATATATACAATTGACCCTTGAACAACACGAGTTTGAAGTGCCCGGGTTCATTTACACATGGGGTGTTTTTTTCAATAGATACCGTGGGCCCTTCGTATCCACAGGTTTCACACTCATAGATTCAACTAACCGCACATCAGAAAAACTATTTTCACATTCCCAGCAGCATTTTCCCAAACAAAGATCAAAAATTCTGTTTTTTTATATGTGGCTGGTTGAATCTGGGAGGGGAAGGGCCAACTGTAGAGTAAAGTTATATGCGATTTTCAGCTGTGCAGAGGGTCCCTGCATTGTTCAAGGATCAACTGAACTGCTAACAGTGATCACGTTTGTGGCTTCTGATTACTAAACTACAGCCGAATGATGGTTTCCAGGGGAACAAGACATCTATGGAAATAGAAGGAAAGGTGAAAAAATATTTAAAGATTTAAATACAAAAGCCAAATTAGGACAAGAGAGCTCAAATACACAGGAGAAGATTAAAATCTAAAGTGATGCTTCCCACATATTACCTGGTATCTTTCTAACCCTCCCCACCCCCATAGGAATCCATTCTTCAGGTACGTGGTCGGTTAACAGCTAATTCGCTCCCTTCACTAGCATCTCGGAATCAGTTCACAGTCCAGCTTCCTATTGTCAACGCCACCTAACTCCTTCATTCTGTATTGTTGTTTTATGTGGTATTATGAAAACAGTCACATCAATTACTGCAACTTGAAGAGGGACATGAAAGCTCTACATGCTTTATTGGTTTATAGTGAGAGAGAATCAAATAAGCAGAATATAATAAAATCTGTGAAACTGCTCTATACTGCTAACCCAATTAGGCTGTGGATGGATCATCAGCATTCTCAGTGTAAGGGTTACCTACTGCTTCCTTCTCATGAAGGCCCCTAAAATTTACAACGTGACGACTGCGCTTACCTCGGACACCAACATAGAAAAGGCTCCCATTCTGAAACCTCCCCCTCATTAGGAGAGCACCTTAGAATGGCCAGAAATGGTTTATAAAGGCAAAAACCAATTAAGCTCATAAAATAAGTCCCCCTGGAGCTTCTGGTGTCTACATGGAACTAACCCTGTCCTCAGGCCTCCTCAGACCCATCATTCTAACAAACAGTGTTATGCTCATTCCAAAGTTTCCCTTTTTGATTGTTCTCCATGGAATATCAAAAAGATGTGTATATTCTCCGTGTCCTCTTTTATGTCAATTAAGCCAGTGTATCCCACACGTGGGACATGAGTGGTGGTACACGGAGGAACAGACTCTATTTTAATAGTATGTACTTCATTTCCATATAAATTTTAAAAAATATGTATCTATCACGTCTAGAACTTTGAATTTGTGGATTCCATTGCTTAAAAAGTTTTCTTTTAAAGTAAATTAGGTACTTTAAAAGTCAATCAATTAAAAGAAATAAAAACATGTACACTGACATGGTGCTTGCTATGTGCCAATGACTGAGGCAAACTGCACTCCCAGTATCCAGTTCACCAAGGGTTGTGAAAAACAGCAATAAAAATAATAACAACAGCCCTGGCCAGTGTTGCTCAGTGGTTAGAAGGTCAGCCACACACCAAAGGGTCATGGGATTCCCTATCAAGGGCACATATCTGGGTTGTTGGTCTAATCCCCAGCCTGGTTGGGGTGCATGCAGGAGGCAACCAATCTATGTGTTTCTCTCACATCGATGTTTCTCTCTCTCTCCTGCCCCTTTCACTCTCTACAAATCAATGGAAAAAATATCCTAGTACTAACAGCAACAACAACAAAAACAATAACAACAATAATAGTAATAATAACTAAGACTCTGCTACGCTTAATGTGTGTCAAGCAATAATGTTAGGGCTTTAAGTTATATCAATTACTTTCCCCTCCCAACCCTTGTGAGCTAGATAAAAGTATTATCCTCATTTGCAGAGAAAAAACACAGAGGCACAGAGATGTTAAGGTAACTCATCTAAGGTCAGAGAGCCAGAAGCTGGCAGAATGCAGACTCCTCCAGAATCCGTGCTATACTGTACCACCCCTCATAATAAAAACGTTAAGTTGGGAGACAGGCATGGCAAAACTCAGGAGATGGTCTTCTAACGACCGGGGTTTGAGAAACACCGCAGTAAATCCTCATATATGAGCAAGCAAGCCCATGTAAATATATAATATGCACATAACTCTGTGGGAAACAAAGAGGGACATGTCAGAGGCAGGGCTATTAGGGAAAATATAATCTAGTTAAACAATAACAAAGGCATTGTGTAAATAGGTGCTGAGTCTCGATCTCTGTCCCTCAGTAACAAGCATCGTGGGTGATGTTCACCGTCCGGTCGTGCTGGGCGTGGAGCTCAGCATACCAGCTGTAGGCCACACCCATCTCTCTCCTGATACACACACGATCTGGAATGAAATCAGAGTGGCAGAGCTCACGATGGCTGTTATAATCAGGATTCACAGGAGAGGCAGGATTTGCTCTGAGTCTCAAAGAGTAGGTAGAATTTGAGTAGGTGAAAACGAGTTGACTTTTCTAGCAAAGGGCAGAGCCTAAGCAAAGGTGTGGAGAGCCCACAGCTGGAACAGAGGACTGTGGGCAGCAAAGTCAGAGCAGGAGACAAACTTGGAAAGCTGGGTCAGGGCCTTGAACTGAAGCTGAGCAGTTCAGAACTTGATCAGCAAACTATGACCCATACATAGTCCAAATCCAGCTGTGGCTTGTTTTTACACTCCATAAGCTAGGAATAGCTTTTACATTCTTTAATAGTCACATTTAAATCGTTATACAATAGCTTCAATTCTGCCTCTGGGCCCACAAAGCTTAAAATATTTACTATCTGGCCTTTTACAGAAAAAAAAGTTTGTCAACCCTAATAAAAAACAAAGCAGAGGCACTGATAACCTTCTGAGCACAGATGCCAAGAAGAAAGTAATGCTATAGGGAGCAGTGGGCAGGAGAGTAGAGGGGAGAAGACACAGGCGTCAAGGTTATAAATGATGGGGACCTCAACTTGGGTGGTGGCATTGAAATGAGAAGAAAAGAACAGGTTCACAATGAGTCACAAGGCTAGAGGTGGCAATACTTGGAGAGCAGGGAAAGCTGATTAATGGCCTTCAAAAGATGTCCATGTCCTAATCCCCTGAGCCTGTGAATATGTTTCCTTATGTGGCAAAAATGGACTTTGCAGATATGATAAGTTAAGGATCCTGAGATGGAGACACGATCCTGGATTATCCAGGTCAGGCTGATATAGTCACAAGGGTCCTTATAAGAGGGAGGCAGGAGGTTCAGAGTCAGAGAGGACATGTGTGTCCTTGGAAGGCAAACAAGGATGCTGGCCAGGGGTAAGCCTGTGTGAAGCCTTACCTTTCAGAAACACGGAGACATCTTCCAGTTGAGGCACATTGTCCTCCCTGTAGCCGCAGTATTTAGTCAGCAGAGGGAAGTTTTTCAAATACTCCCGGCAAGCGTGAGTGGGATAGAGTTTGGAGAGCTCCCGGAATACAACACCCCAAGTTTTAGTTTCTTCCTCCGTGTACTCCACCCTGGGGATGGGCTGGCCGCTAGGAGGAGAGAAGGCGAATGAATGAATACAGCTGCGGGTCACTGAGTTAAGCGTATGCTCACCTTCACACCTATTTCAAGTCAGATTCTTACCAAGTGGGACGCCTGAGTGGCTAAGAGGATCCCATTAGCATTATTTTTTAAAGTAAGTGCTAACCTTCTAAAATTGTGATTTGATTAAGTTACATCTTCACACATCCTTATGGAAATTTGAGAAGATTTATGTTCTTACACTGAGATCAGTAACGAGTAAGAGTTCTGCGTTGGAAGGAATGGTTTCAGTACAAAGCTGTGCTCTGAGAGCCTTATCGGCAACCACCTGACAACAATAACAAATGAATGTTGTCTCTTGAAAATAAAATTGCCTGTGGGTTCTCTTTGTCCCTTGTAGGGAACTCACCCCAATCTCCAAGTGTAATTTTAAGATTATTTGCTCGGTAAGCAAAATATCTGGGAAATACTAAAAGATTATGCTAAATTTAAAACTGAGAGTTCTTGCAAAACACAAAACAGGAGCATTTATAACACATGATGCTGAGAGGTGTGCACATTAAGCCCCTCAGTTGAGGAGAGGGGTCAGGAAACTTTTCCTGTAAAGGACCAGAAAGTAAGTATTTTAGGCTCGTGAGCCATATAGTCTCTGTCACAATTGTTCAGGTCAACCATTGGGTCTTGAGGGCAGCCATAGACAGTACATAAACAAATGAATGCAGTTATATGTTTTCTTCTCCGTATTTTTTTAATTTTATTTTTTAATTACAGTTTACATTCAATATTATTTTATATTAGTTTCAGGAACATGGCTATATGTTCTAACAAAACTTTCTTTACAGAAACAGGCAGTGGGCTAAATATGGCCCATAAGCAGTATGTGCTGATGCCTGGGTCAGACCACTGAGAGATGGCCCTGGACTCGAGTGGTCAGGGAGAGCTTCCTAGAGGAGGCACAACTTAAGCTGAGCCTTGTTGCCAGTTATGATCTGCAAGTTCCCAGAGAGAAAGAAGAGAAAGAAATGCTCTTCTAACAGCAGCCAGCAGCCATGAGCAGGGAGCACAGCTCCTAATGCAACCTGGGACCGGGTGGTGGAGGGGAACACGAACACGAGCTTTTGCAAACTAATGCTTGAGGGGCAAGAATCTGAATTTAGCCTCTGATTAACATACCTATTTGGAAGGAAAGTAGGGCTTGAGGAAACCTCTCATGACATGCTCAACAGCCACCTGCAGCACTCCCATCTGCCTACCTTGGCCACTCATCAGAAACCCTGTGTCTGCAGTCAAGCAAATATACACACACAACCTATAGAGGTGCAAATATATACACAGAAAACTAGGAATCTACCCCAGCGGTCTACGTAATCCACAGCCGCTGCCACTCGGGGATGCTGCGCGCCTTCCACCAGCGGGGACCACCCCCGCCCCCCCCGGGCCCCGTGGTAAAATGGGGAGGACAGCAGCCAGGCCGGGCTCGCAGGCTGCCCCTGCCCCAGCCCTCTACACACTCCAGTGTTCCTGCCGAAATGTTTTCTGATTAAAGCTCAGGTCCAAATGTGGTTCCCACCGCTCCTTTTTTTTTAATTAACTGCAGTACAGGAAATATGAGGAAATAATACATACGCAAGAGAGGCCCAGAAATTAACATTTGCTTTTTCTAAGTACCAAGAGTAGGGCTGATACAAACCAAATTAGAACAAGATCGGCATTGTCTGAATTCGGCTGTTGGTAACAAATAAAAAAATTACAACCTGATGAATATTTGCTGAGAAGATCAAGACTGCTGAGACTTAGCGTCTGTGACGGATTTAGAATGAAAGCTTGAAATGCACAGATAAAAACAGAAAGGACGTAGGAGATAAATACATAAACGGTCCAGAAAATTCAACAAAATCAATTTGTCGGGTAAGCCAATACAGCTAATAAGGGTCGTGCACAGTCGGAAGGTAGGAAAGCGATGAGCCTGAAACGATAAATGAAATATTGAGAAGCCATTTGAAAAGAATCGTTAGGTCAGACTTTTCCCTTTGATGCCCGTCTGCAAACGTGCAGCCTTGCAAAGGGGAGCTGGACAGAGCCAACAGGGAGCAGCAGGGAAACAAGTGTGAGTCTGGGTAGAAAGAAAGAACCAGACGCACAGATCTGTTACTCAGTAATGAATGTCTCGTGTCGCAGTCTTGGTAATACAGATGGTCATGTATATTCTCATTTGTTTCCTCTTGCTCGTGCCGCCTGAGTAACTAACTAGCCTGCTCTTTTGAGTGAATGGCTGATGCAGAAAAGCACTGCTGCCCTGATCAATCGCAGGTAAATCTGGCTACGATCATATCAAGAGATTTCTCACACTGCTCTAACCCCCACACCCAGGTCATCTTTAAGAGAAATGTTTAAAAATCAGCTTCAGCACAAAATAAATGCTCGTTTTATCCCTTTAATGTCTATTTAAAACATCCAAAATACAGAGGGGAAAAAAAGAAATTTCCCATTTTTGTTTGTAGTTAATGCAGGTATATAATCATAACTCATCTTTGAGAGCTGATATGGTGCCAAACACTTTTTTAAGGTTAAGTGTTTTTATATGAATTAACCCACTTGATTTTCACAACAACTCCATGAGGCAGACACATTATTATCTTTATTTACAGATGAGGAAATTGAGACTCAGGGAGATCACGCTATTTGCTTATAATCATAGTGCCAGATTGAATATCCAGTCAGTCTGGCTCAAGGCCGGCTATAATCTTAATTGATATCAATTAAGACTACATACCAGTGAAATTTTTTTAAATGTATTCCAGACACCAACTTATTTTCACATACCAAATTAAAACAAGGTTTATGGGTATATGTGTTCGTATATAAAAATCTCATATATAATTATATGTAATCATGATGCTGGCATATATTTGTAGATGGCATAATTTTGTAGATACTTTCATATTTGTTCACTCACTGAATCTTCTTAGTAAGACCGGGATGTAGTTCTGGGTTCCCTAACAGAATAAACTTGTGCTTAGGGAACAAGCAATGCAGGAGTCACCCATGTATTTTTTTCTAAACTTTGAAATTTGACATTTAGAAACATAAAAATTGTAGTCTTGGGGAAAATCAAAATATATTGCACTTCTTTGTACTTTGGATTCATGGGGTCTTGTGAATTGCATGTGAAAAAGATGACAGAGCGGTGTCCTGGTCTTTTTAGGGTCTAGGATATATACTCACGTATCATTATGATCTATTTGTGGATAAACATTATAATGCATATATTTCAGCACATTTCCACATTCTAGAGAAAGCTCCCAGCAGCTGGAGCCAACCATCTCCCTGCAGGGCTTGTTAAGCAGCAGCAGAAATGTCCCTACCACCAACCAAGTACATTCGGACTACCCTGCTCACCCCAGACACCCCCCACCACCAGTCTAACAGGGAACAAGGGATGCGTAGGATTGTGGGGAGGCCAGGGGCTGAGGGAAAGGGCAAATTCTTTCCCCCTCCCTGAGTGAGGCAGGCAGGCTTCACCACGAGAATCATTTACAAGGACTGTGGATGCCCCGGAGAAGTGGCGTCTGGCATCACATTTCCCAACTGGACCTCCGCTGAGCAGCAGGAGCACAGGTGGTCCCTGGTGCTGCCAGCAGAGAAAAATAGTAGAGAGACAGGCCTGGGAGGGTGTCTGGGAGCCTAGGAGTATGACATGCTGCCAGGAGGAGGAGGGATCCTTGCCATGTGTCATCTCAACTTTGAGGTTCATGTAGTTGTGGAGCCCAATGCCCACCGAAATCTAGAGATTTCCATGGATCCAACGTGGTGTCCCCTCCAGCCTGCTCAGTGCTCAGGCAGCAGACGAATGGCCAGAGGTTCCCATCACCCCTGGTGGTGAAGCACTGAAAGGCAGGTGTGTGAGGAGCGCCCTGCTGTGGGGTGCCCACCCTGGAGAAGAGGCTGGTGGTGTGACCACTGACATGGTCAAGGGGAGGCGGGGCGCATATCTGCAGGGGTGGGGTGCAGAGAATGGTCTTGCCTCAAGAAAACTACACACAACACTGTGCAGAGACCATTTCAACAGAGAGCACCCCATCAGATAGAATCTGTCTGAACCAGGTAAGTGGCCTGAGGCCTGCCCACCTATGACAATCTAACAATCCTGTAAAAAGCCCTCAACTTCCCTGCTCCCTCCTCTTAGCCCCAACTCCAGAGGAACTAGGTCTTGGAGGAAAAAAATACAGCGCCTCAGAAGCAGAGAGCGCACATGCACACACTACAAATAACAGGGGGGAGAGGGTACACATTGAATCAAGTTTGATATTAATCTTTTTTTAAGTGAACGGGACTAGATCTTAAATACCCAAATGAGACTGTACTAATAATTGAAAATGACAGGAAATTAGTCGTTGCTAAGAAACTAGCTTCCCAGCAGGAAAGTAAGATTCAACACAATACAGTTGAGCGCAGTGAGTAGGGAAAATAAAACCATTTTATGTAGGTATAAACCCCAACAAGATGAGACTCCTCAGCAAACTAATTATATGTAAACATTATCACTGGATCCCGAGGGAGTTCCTCCATTTCAATGGAATTTGTTGGGATCCGGAATTCTCAGCAACTACCAAAATTATTATTCACTGATTTCTACTTCACTGGGGAAAAACATGTCACTTTCCGTGGATTCCATTCACTGCAGATTCTGCCCCCTTGCAAAGAAGGCCAAGGCTCTATAAACACCACAGGGAACCAGTGCTCAGTGAAGCTGTATTAGGAAAAGGGCCTAAACGGTCACGATGGGGATTCAGGCTTGACAATGGGGGAAACTCCCTGGTGTACTATATTACTCAGAGATGACTAAGAACTCTCTTTGAACATGCTGAAGGCTGGGGGAGGCATCTTTCTGCCTGGAAGGTTAAATCCCACTCTTCCTAGAGGCAGGGGGACAGTTCTAAAAAACCTGTCTTGTCCCCGCAGAGAGGAGAGAGTGGAAAGTGCACAGACGAACCTAATTGGGGGCAGGCACAGGTAGTTATTCTGTGTAAGTCCTGAGCTTATTAAAGCAAAGTTGTTCAGTCAATCCATTCTGACGCCGGAATCCAGGGACACGTGCCCTGCAGAGGCTGAGATGCTGGCGTTCTTTGTACAGCCAGATGATACGCAATGATGCCTTCATTGTATTGGACTACTGTTTGTTCTTCTCCAGCAGGGCCAGCAGCAAGCTCTTTTGTGTATGCATATATTTTTTTTAATTTGGGGGGACTGGAAGATATATTTGATTATGGTGGTATATCCTGGCTGCCTCCTGGAGCCCTTGCTGCGAGAATTCTCAATGTGAGATGCAGCTTCTCTGCTTGTGTTATCTTCAGAGAAGCTCCAGTGTTGGGAAGCAATTCACTTATTCAGTGGAGGGAGATGTGACAGGCTGAGATTGATAATATTTACATCAAGATGCTAAGACTGGCTGAAAGGCAACGGAGATTGTGTTCTTTGAAAACAGCTGGATTTCCTCAGCAGCAAGGGCTAAACAGAGCAGAAGGTAAGCAGAGACTTGGTTAAGGGGACGGTGCAGCTGATAGAAATAGTTAGGGATGAACTCATTTTCTATTTTATTTCATTTCGTGTTCCTAGGAGCGGGAGACGCCTCACTTACTCGAGAGCCGTTCACCTGCCTGGAATAGAGTATTGCTCTCATCTCTGCCTCCTCTTTCCTCTCCTTCCCCATCTTAGCCATTTCTCCCTTGATGGACATTTCCGCCTGGGAGTGGCAGCAGGGAAATGAGAAGAAGTGAATGTAAAATTCCATCAGCTTCGTAACTCATTAGCAATTAGCAGATCCTCCAAGGGTTCGGCTGGGCCTTTGGAGAAAGATAAGGGGAAATGAAGGCCGGCAGTCTCTATCGTTGTTCCTTCTTGAATTATGAGGCGCGTGTGCTGCGCTCCTCAAGGAGCACACCCCGAATTCTGCACCATCCCCGCCAAGCTACCTGTAATTCATTCTCTTTCCTTCCCATCCAAGAAGGCACATAAGAGTACAGAAGAGTGAGATCGGCGTTACCCTAGCATTATTATAGAATAATAGAATAATCTTGATTGTAACCTAACTTAATTTTATAAAAAGAATCATCATTCATAAAATTTGCTATTGGTTACAGGTCTCACAACTGGGGTGACACAGCAGTGTGCAGAAATGCCAGTCAGTCCTTATGACTCTTACTATAGGCGGGAACCATAATGTCACCTAGTGCTCTGCTGGTTGGTACCACCAGCATGAAGTAGTATCACCTGTGGCCGGGCATCTCCAGGGTGGAGCCAAATAGTCAGTGAGTGTTCAATTGAAAGATGGCTTATGTCCCTGAGACTAGAAAAAAGTGTGGCCACAAGCCAGGAAAAATATATATATTTATATATCCGAAGTGGAGTGGATGGATCCCATTATAGTTATAACTATAAGCACATTTAAGAGAGCACATGCCTTTTTTTTTCCTACTGATTTCTAAGAGTCCATAAGAAAACTCGAAGGATCCCACATTTGATTAAATTACACTTCAGAATTCAGACCATAATGGACACCCAATAAATTTATAGTAAAAAAAGGAAAGAACTTTTCCAAAAATACTACTCTGTTAAATCTATTTCCCCATTACAATGTAAGCTCCTTGAAGGCAGGGATCTTTGTTTGCTTTGCTCAGTTTTATATCTCTGCCACCCAGAGCAGAGGCTGGAATACATAGCTGTTCAGTAAATAGTATTTGTTGAATAAGTAAGTCAACCAGTCAGGCCAAAACAAGTCACAGATTTAAAAGTTGAGACGAATTGTAGTTGTGTATCAGGCAGGCTGGAAAATATAAATTTATCATACTTTATCTCTGCTTTATATACTTTAACTGCTACGGAAAAAGCAGCTCAAAGACTTTGAGATTTTAATAGGCGTTCTGGTACCTTCATTTATCCTAATGTACTACATAGTTTACAAGTAAGGGTTTCTTTTTTCTAATGATCTCAACTCAGGCTTCCTAGGCATCATGCTTGCAGCCAAAATTTTTACCAGGAAAGAAAGCAGCATACACAATCCACAGGAACGTAAAAGCCAAACCTAACTAAACACAGACATGTTTCCTGAGCTAGACATCTTAATGAGTGAACTTTCAAAGATATTTTCAAAGCCATAAGGCATGATGACTGAATATTATTTTTCAAAAAGGAACCTCAAAAATCACCACAGTGACTTAGTGAGCAACTGACTTGTACCAAGATTTCTAATCATTCAAGTTGTCTGACACAAAGTGGCTCAATAAGGGTTCATTTGGTGAGGAGACTGGATGGCCTGCTTCTGCTAAGCTACCCAAGTAACCATCAAGGCACATATTCATTTCCAAGGGTCCCCTAGGCCAGTCAGGTAAAGAGCATTTGTGATCACATATTTTATTTTCTTTTGCAAATGAGTTTTGCACACATGAATTTTCCTAAATGAGTCTAAGGGCCCTAAGGAACTCTCAGACATTAGAAAGCAAGAATGTGAGTCTGTTTTGTTCCCATTGTTAATACTGGTGCCGCCTTTGTAGGAGACATAATGAAAATAAACTACAGCACCCAGGGAGCCTCAGGGAGAGAGGAGATTTAACTCCAGGAAGTTATTTGTTTTTATTTATCCTGTGCCCCAGGATAGAACTTCCCACCATTTCCTCCCCTTGCAGAAAGCCCTCTTCACATTCAAGAGTGCTTTTTTCCTGCCAAAACTACCATGAAATTAAACAGCAACAGCAACAACAATGGGTCTAACATCCACTGAAATGTGCGAGCTCACCATACACAAGGAAGTGGAACTCAAAGAAGGCAATCCAGAAAAGAGTTTCAATTCAATAGCAGTCAACAATCTTAGGCCACTGGGATGAAGAGACCCAGGCTAGAGTCTCCAGAGCTCACTTTCAACCCCATCCATTTTACCTCTTGACCAACAGGGGCGGAATGTTAGTAACTACCGGGCCCCCACCTCATTCAGGGGTGGATGTGGGAATGCAGTCACCCTGCAGTTCATGGCCGAATAATAGCATCCACTCATTCATCCATTTAGCTATAACAATAACAATAATATAATAGCACATGACAGTGATTATATCATACACTGCTCACCTTCTAGGGTGATTAAATGACTGTTTGTATCCCCATTTTATGGTTAGGAAACTGAGGCTTACAGGCAGTAATCTTCCCAAGATCAGTCAGCTAGTAAGAGGCACAGCAGGGACTCCAATTCAGGAAGGGGAGCTCTAGACCGCTCTTAACCAATACACTTCACTACACGGTACTGAGTGCCTAATAAGTATCTTGCATTGAGTTTGGCCTCTGTGTCCTCACTTGAAACTGAGGGAAATAAGACAACAGCACAACACTGAGACGATCAAAAGATGTGGCATCTGTAAGGCACCTGGGCCAATGCCTAGGAGCTAATGGGTACTCAGCATAGTTGGCTCTCTTCCTCTGGGTGTAGAGAAATGAATAAAATTTCATCACTTCCCTGCAGGGCCAGGACTGGGTCTGGAGATGAAAAAGCAGCACTCTTTCGGATAAATCCACTCACCTCTTGGACAGGACTTGTAGAAGTAATTTTAATCTTTCATGTTTGTGGAAATCATTCTACAGTAAAAATACTCATGCCTTATTCCCTGGGAAACAAGTTAGAATTTGGTGCAACTCCTGGCCTTGTCAGTAATCCCCAGCCTTACTGTGTTAATGTTTCTCACAGCTGTGGGAGTCATGCTATAATCAGACAACATCCTACTGAGGTATTCATGCACATCTAAAAAACCCACCAAGCCCAAAAAATGAAAAGGAGAAACCTTTTCCAAATCAATTTTCCCTTTTGTTTTTCTTTGTGACTCTCAGGCTCCCTTCCTTTCCACCATTGAGCTGAACTTCAGGTAGTGAGAAACATTTGGCATGAAAATGATTCTCCCATAAACCCTGATGTCTTTTAAATACTTACAAGAAATGTGCATTTCATATATGCTGAGAATTCTGTATAGAGCAGAATAACTTTTTAAAAACCCAAGTCATTTAATTCTGGTGCTCTTGTTTTCAACTTGATTGATTCCATCTATGTCAAATGGAAGTTGCTATGCAGATTTTTTTTTTTAAAGGGAGAAAGGGAGTGGCCTCTTGGGCAGAGAAATATTTAGATCCTACACAAAAGGCACTCTTAAAAACCTTAATGTGACCTTCCTCAGAAACCATTCTAGTCATCTGGGAAATGACCCCAGTACTACAACTATTTGGGTTTGTTCTACTTTTCAATTTACCGCTCCATTTCAAAGAAATTAAAGTATCAACACTAGTGTTTACGCAGGAGTCACAAAGTACCCAAACAGCCACATATATCTCAGCTTCATTCAAAATCTGGGAAAGCAAATCAATGGAGGATAATGAAATGGGATAAAATTAGCTCAGTCGGGAAGAAAACATATTTGCCTTCTAAGGTGCCTCTTCTCAAACAGACAGAGAAGATAAAAAATTAAACCTTGGACCCACAACACAATACAGCCCACAATTCATCAAGGTGACCATCTGTCAATGAAACTGATGAGGAAAATGTCATTAAGGATAAAACCTTGCAAACCCCCCAGTTACGGTTTTTTTCCCTGTTAAGAAGGCATACCTTTTCCCTTTCATTCTTCCTCTGTCTTCTATTTGTTTTGTTTCCAATTAAGATTCGCCTATCTAAAAATAGGTAATGTAGCACTTAGGACTCCTGTTAGTAATGTATTCCTTTAAGCTACATTCTGAAACCAAGCAGGACCCATAAATCATGCCTCTTCTCGCATGAAATGAGAAATGCTAAGGTCAACGAAAATTTCTGGAAAGGTGGAGAGGTGGAGCCACCCCAGTTATTTTTCCGCAAGTTGCAATAATTGCAAATGTCTCCTAGGAAAAACTCCGCCATGAATGGTAATCCTCCAGCCCAAACAAAAGCTAAATCGTCACAGCTACCTGGGGGCAGGGAAGCCCCAATATGCACAGAACTGGTTGACAAGTGAAAAATTCTGAGATGTCCTACATTAAATTACAGCAAGCCAGAGAGTGAAAGAAAGAGACAAGAATTGCTAACCAGTTAATAGCTGTGGGACAACTAACAAAAAAGGCTGCTCACATTCCTGAATGGTCGTGGGAGTTTCGAATCAACGTCCAGGTTTCTATTCACCAACCACCAGACCTGTGAATCCTGCTTATGCACAAACGGTCCGGACTGCTGCCCACAACCAATCAAAAGCAGCAAATGTTTCCTTTTTACAGGCCATGCACTTATCCTAGAGCTGCCCCGCTTCACCTTTCCCCACCCTCCTTACCTGGAGCCAATGTAAATTCCTTCAAAACAACTTGCAAATTTGTTCTCCAAAACATCATGTTACGAGAGCGCCCGTGGACGCCAGCGCAGGGGACACGCGGCCTGCTCCGTGGTGACCAGCTGCTGGCGATTCAGCCTTCCTGCCCCAGCACCTGGCCCTTTTCTGGCTGGCATATGGCTCAGTAAACCCTTTCTTTCAGAAAAGCTTTCAGCTGAGAAAGTTTTTTTAACACTGGACATCAGGAGGTGAGAGACAGAGCAGCAAACGGCTCTCCCCACTATCTGCCAAACATTTCTACTCAAGGGAGCCTCCCTTGGTCTCTGATGATCCATCTCCTTTCTTCTGTCAACCTATGACTGATTCCTGCCCAGCGATCTCGACAGGAATGAAGAAGCTGAGAAAGAAACTGAGAAGACCTCCTGAGAAGTGAGATGCTGGCTTAAAAGCCCAATGCGTTTATTCCAAAGGCTCATCCATTCCATAATTTGTGTCTATCCAACATCTTAAAATGCATGGCAATTACTGAATCTCAGTCCCAGGGGGCTTCATTTTGACAACATGTGGTATTTGGGGCTGTGGGGTAGGGGAAGGAGGGTGGCAAAAAAATGCCCTTCTCTGCTTTGATGGGGAGGGAAGGTTAGAATCTCATCACCATTCCCTGATGAAGGAGAGAATTCTCTCTCTGTAATGGAGCTGAGTGGAATATTCACAAGCTCACCCAAATTGAATGTGCCTGCTGGGCCTGTGATTGCACTTTTCAAACATGCTAGCCTCCATTTGGGGCTGTTTTGTTTTAGAGTCTCTGTTTAGCTATGTACCTACCCTCAGAGCAAATGAATCTCAAAGGGTGCAATTTTGTCAATCAAAAAATCAAGAAATAAATAGGCTAGCAACTAGAAAAAGCCAGAGAAAGACAAATCTCTAGCAATTGTTTTTCAAGCCTCAGCCCAGCTGTGTTTATTTCCATCCATAATGTATCCCACGAGGGTCAGGCTTCCAGCAGGAGGAGAGCACAGGGCCTGAGAGAGGAGAGCACAATTACCGCACAGGGCGAGGATGCGGCGCTGCCAGGCCCAGGCCAGGCAGGTGTCCCAATCCCCTTACAAGAGACAACACATGGCCTTGGAGTCAGACACGGCTCGTTTGAGTCCCAGCTCCACAAAATTTTGAGTATTAAATCCATACAAAAACTATACATTTCAAATATGATGAGAATTCTGTAAAGTGGGGACTTTTAAAAATTCCAAAGCACTTACTTAGTTGTTTCACTGTTATTTTCAACTTGTATATGAAAACACGTATGGCAAGTAGAAGTGTTATAGCTACTTCCAAAAAATATATAAGATGTGGCTTCTTGAGCTAAGGAGACATTTGATTCCATCAGAGAGGCACACTGGAAACCCCTGAAAGTGACCTTACTCAGAAACTATTCTGGTCATCTGGGAAATAAACCTAGGAATACAAATATTTGCTTTTGTTCATGTTCAATTTACTGCTCAATTTCAGAGAAATTAAAGCATTAACAGCTGGTGTTTATGTAGGTGACACAATCAGCTGTGTCGCCTTTAGCAAGTCTTTTAATGTCTCTGAACCTCAGTTTCCTCATCTTCAAAATGAGTATGATAAATGCCACTTGTCTCCAAGACTTATTGTGAGGTTAACTGAGAGAACACAAGCAATATGTTTAACACAGTGTCCAGGACATGGCCAGAACTGAACTAACGAAGCTAAAACTATCCAAATAAGCCAGCTAAAAGGTCCACTTATGGTGAACATTTCTACCACCATGGGCCATTCAGGGATGCTTCCAACACAGCCCGGCCCGAACTTGTACCCTCTAACCATAGCTGAGACTCGCTGACCTGGGAAGGCCTTACAGAGGGTCACTTTTTCAGGCTGAAGAAGGAAGCTGTGTGCATGAGTTACATGAAACTGAAAGGTGTACACACACACACATTTTTTTTAAAGCTCCTTTAACCCAGCCCATCATGCAGCCAGAAATTCCTTAATTCTTTCACTCCTTACAGTCCTTTACTCATTTTAAATAAGCTTAACAAATGATTATATGGAATCAAGGAACCCTTAGCAACTTAAACACATGGATGATAATAAATCGTATTATCATAGATTCAACACCGGCTTGTACCAGTCAGCACGTGGGCTCTGTAATCATAGCTAATCCTCCCAGTGATACAGGTAGATATTGTGCCCATTTTAAGATGAGAGCACTGAGGCTCAGAGACTAGGTCAAGGCTCACGGCCACAGAGCTTGCAAGGGGAGCAGGAATTCACAGCCGGTTGTCTAGCTGCAGCGCCTATACATCTGCCACACGTTCTGCCACACCTTGCTACCCCTCTTTCTGTAGATTAATTCTATAGATAATACATGAGCACTCACTGTGTAGAGCAGGTAGGGAGGGGCTTAAGGAAACACTATTGAACACAAGTTAAATGTGTGTGCTCGCCAGTTTCCAAGACAGTCCCCAGGGAACCCTGCCCTCCGGTGTTCATGCCCAGGTGCAGTCCCCTTCACACGGCGTATCAGGGTTGGGCTCTGAAACCAACAGAATTCATCAGGAGTGATGTATGTCACTTCTGAGGTCTGATGGATTCCTCCTTGGCCTCTTTGGATCACTTGATTTGGGGAAGTCAAGTGATATCAAGTGATATCTTGAGGCCACTGGGGCAGCCCAGTGGAGAGGTCCATGTGGCAAGAAACTGTGGCCTTCTGCCAACAGCCCTGTGAGTGACATGTCTCCCAGCCCCAACTGAGCCTTCACACAACTGCTTCCCTGGTCAACAGTTTGACTCCAGCCTTGTGAGAAACCCTGATCCAGAACCAGCCAGCCAAGCTGCTCCCGAATTCCAACCCTGAGAAACTTTGTGAGATAATAAATGTTTGCTATTTTAAACCGCTCAATTTTACACAGCAATAAATAACTAATACAGTGTAAAAGTCAGGTGGATTTCAGGGCTTAAAGAAAGTCTTGGCCAAGGCGGATGGAGAAGGGTATTAACCAAAAGGTAATAGAAAGATTTGGAGCATGATAGTAGATACAAAGGAGAGATCCGCTAAAGTGAGAAGACCAATGTTATAAAAATATTAGCAAATACATAAGCAGCACTTGCTATGTAGCATTCTAAGTGTTGTTAGTACATTAGCTCATTTCATCCTTGTAATAATCCTAAAAAGCAGATTAGGGTTATCCCTATTTTACAGATAAGGAAGCTGAGGCAAGGAAGACAAATAACTTGCAGGGGCCCCTCAGCTGGTAAGTGGTAAAGCTGGAATTCACCCCAGGCAGTCCAGTTTTAACTTCTACAACTCAGCCACTCCACGCACTGCCTCTCAGGTTGAAAGAGAAATTGGAAAAAGTAACTGAAGCCCTATAAGCAGGTCAGGGGTCTGAGTAAGCCCCAGGCTTTTGGTCCAGAGGGATTGATTATTGCTTTGATAAAGATAATACTAAATTGCAGTGTATGGCAATGCTCCATTGATTTTATTATATCCTTAAAATACCCCCAGGGGAGAGACAGAGAGATACTATTATCTTTATTTTACAGAGGAGAAAACTTAGGCTGAGAGATGTCAAGGAACCCTTTGGATCCCATAATTTAAAATCAAATGAATTTCCTTGGCAAATTAGGGAATTTTCCAACTTTAATTGAAGCAAATTATGACATGTTGAAACTCCCCTGTTTACCTTACCCACTGACATTTGCTTTTATTTGTTTGCATTTCAGGTTCCATGGACTGAAAAAAATAAGGAAAGCAAAAAGGAAGCAGCCCCATGAGAAGAACATGAGGTTCATGTACACCTTAATTTCAACCAGGAGAAAGTACATTCATAACAAAACACAATCACAGTAATATTCAAAATCAATTTAAGCAAACAAGAATGGCATATTAAAGTCAGAGCTCGGGGCCTCTTTCCAAGAGAGTAAGATGGATGGAAATAACTACCACCACCCCTGCCACTAATATAATTAAATTAAATATGCATGCATATTGTTGAGGAATAATCATTATAATAGCCCCCAAAGAAAAATCTGTTTATTTCTAGTCAATTGGAAAAAATGTATTACTCATTTCCTCCCCCCAACAATATAGCAATTGTGAAACCCACAGAAATGCAGGAAAGCTAATGCCACAGTTAAAAGATGAAGGTGCCAATGACAGAAAACTGGCGAGTGCCACACAAACCTTACAGCTACAACATCACAGTCATAATTTTCCCTTCCTCCACATGCCACGTGCCCCCCACGCACTTCCACTGCCAGTGACTGCAGGTCTCCACGTGCTTCACGTTACCTAATCACGGGGTGCTTCTCTGTTTATACTAGGATTTCTTTTCTTTGGGGTGGGGGGCCAGGTTGTGATCCGCATCCCTCACACATGATTTTGAAACGGTGCCTGTCATTTCAGGGCCTTCATTCTCAAGTCTTCTACGGAGAATGGGATTTGCGCTGATGGACGGTTCCTCTGCTGCTGCTGGGGAGGCAGTTAGGTCTTCCTGCCGCCCTGGCCGCAGAGCTCAGGCATGTCTGCAGGCGGCCGCGGGCCTCTGGGTAATCAATCGTGTTTCAAGGCAGCGCTGTCAATCAGAAACTCACCTGAGTGGCGTCTATCGACGATTCTCAGTGTGCGGACACAGTCCCCGGGCCCTCTCCTCTTTCAGGCTCATGGTTATACAGACTTTGAGCCTGCTGTTTTCTCATCACAGAGTGGAATTGTTTCATTTTCCTCTGCGTGTGTTGATTCCTGCCCCCTGCTTTATGCTTTCAGGGCTATCACAGAAAATATAGTCTTCAACACAAATTCTCCAGAGGGCGTCCTGGCTGTGGTTTCAATAGATATTATTCTAAACTTCGTATCTTTCCCTCCCCCTCCCCTTTAGACACCTCAGACTACCTCCTGCCAATCCCCACAGCAACCCCAAAACCTCTCTACTTCGTCTTTGCCTATATTTCTGACCATATATTTGACTTCTTTTCAGTGGCCCGAAAGCCTTAACAAACTGTCAATGGGGAATTGAATTGGTCTCCCCATGTCAGAATGGCCTCTAGTTTTATCACCAAACTATGTTTGCAGGGACCCCACACGCTGGAGTTTTTCAGGAGCACCTATCTGCTTCTCAGACCAGTGATTCAAGCTTTGGTTTGGGAATCAGATCATAGCACTCTTGCCAGAAGCCACTCAAATAAGCTTATTTTAAGTAATTACTGTATTGACATCTTTTTCCTTTGCTCACTCAGAAAGCCATTAGCACGATAAAAAGACCTATTTCAACTAGAAACTGTAGCTTTATCTTTTGTAAAATAAAAGCAAATCTTACTGCACGGCTACCTGGAGCCGATGACCCAGGCCCACTTAAAACTTAACCCACCCCCACCAGCATCAGAACACAAGCTTGAGCCTCACCCTCAGCTTACAAACACAAATGTATTTACACACAGAAAAATGGCTAGCCCTCATCCATGCTCAAACCCACACCCATAGAAGCCACAGCATTAAGAAACCACTGCTCTCTCTCTACCTTCTACAAGCCCCTGGTTCGTGTTCTCCAGATTTAAGCACTCCCTAGGCAACTTCCTCACTCTGTCCACCAACGAGAAACACCCGAGGCACCTGGCGATCTGTTACCAGTATTTTGGCAGCTTCCCCCACAAGCACAAATGGGAATATGATTGATTCCTAGGAAATCTCTCCCCCAAAAGAATGTTGGTCAGCACAAAAAGCGTCAGTATATACAGCAGTCTTTAAATGGGAAACTGAAGGAGCTTTATTCCAAGGATTACTTCCAGGGACGTTTGAACTATTTGTTAAGGTGGCAGCAAAAACAATGGTGTTAACACAGCTAAAGAATTAAGCAATAGGTCAACTGGAAACTGAAGAAGTCTGTGGAAAAGGGGAGGGGAGAGGGTGTAATAATAACTGACAGCTATGATCACAAATCACGGGCAGGCACTGAGCCAAGCTCAGCCACGAGTTCTCTTTCGTAGGCCTTGCTACAACCCTGGGAGACGGATCCTGTTGTTAGACACTCTTCCCAGATGAAGAAACTGGGGCACTGGGATGTCGATCACCCAGCTAGGAAGCAGGGGAATCAGGACTCCAACCCCAGACTGTCTGGGCCCGATGCCCCAGTTTTTCATCACTTTGTTATTCTGTGTGGTCAGCCTGACTCAGCCCTGTCCAGGGCATAGGGTTACAGTGGCCCTGGATCCCAAACTCTCTTAGATAAATACCCTTTGCTTTAACTGTATCTCCACAAAATAGCCTTCAGGTTAAAATATGGCCTGCCTGGTATGACAACAGGGAGAGTTTGTGAGTCATATGAGAGTAGCTTCTCCCTGTAAAACGATGAATTGCAGGTGTCCTGCCTATCTGGGGCTCCTGACCGTTCAGTTACGGAGAGTCAGACCCTTGAACCTAAGCACCCCTCTACCTTCCTCTCCCCGCCCTGTAAACTGGGGCTGGATCCTGGAACACTCCAGCTCCCTCTAGCCCTTCTTTGTATAAAATCTCCACCATTTCCAACCTCCAGTTTTCACTTTTGTTTCCCACAGACTCCGCACCTCCATGTCCCTCTTGAGCTAAGGGAAAATGCAAACCTGTGAGAACTTTGAGAGCCTCACCCTCCCTCACTTCAATTATGTGTTCTGTTCCTCTCCTCTCTCTATAAATGTGTTTTCTTTAAAACCAAAGGACTCCCAGTATCAATGTTTCTTAAAACTGGTTGACTCATATATACTAATTCTATTAATGTCATCGAAGTATCAGCTTGCCTTTGTCCAGTTTTTAGGCTATGTCAAGGAGAAATAACATTTGAGCTAGTTCTGTGATCACTGTGCTAACAAAATCCTTTACATACCACATGTTGTTCTTATATATAATACATTACATATAGCATCTACCTATAAAATACATTTTTATCTACCTTTTATCTAAAGGAAAAGGCTCTGCTGAGCACTGAGCTTTGACCATGTCCCCACAGGTCCCAGAGGCATGTCCTGCCCACCCCCTTCTCTAAGGACCCACCTAGGCAGGCATGGCCTGACTCCACAGGGACAGTCTCATCTCAGCACTCACAAGCGCCAATCAGGGCTGATGTGAAAAGTGAGCTCAACCATCAGAGTGCTGCCTTGGCAATCTGACAGGGAGACTCTGGAAGACAGGGTTAGAGAGCGATGGGGCTGAGGGTCGAAGCGGGCATGAGGTTGGGCTTGGGCCAGGACGAGCCATCAGCACACTGACATTGTGAGGGGGCAGAAAGTCACAGTGGTCTAAGAAGGGTCAAGAAGCTGCGTGGAATAGAGGAGAGGAGAATGGAGTAGACACATGTGGAAAAATGCATGTGCCAAGCAGCCCTGGTTTTCAGGATTGAAAATGTAGTAGAGAGGAATGAAGGATGCATGGAGCAGGGCTTAGGAGAAGGAAAGGAAGAGCACCAAAGCATCACGGGAAATCAGAAATGAGCCAATGACTGACCAATCAGAGGTGTGATATGAAAGCCTCTCACTTTTGCTTTAAGCACCTGTGTGTTAAATTCCTTGGAAGGGAGGGAGGGAGGGAGGAAAGAAGGAGGGAAGCAGGGAAGGAGGGAAGGAGGGAAGGAAGGAAGGAAGGAAGGAAGGAAGGAAGGAAGGAAGGAAGGAAGGAAGGAAGGAAGGAAGGAAGGAAGGAAGGAAGGGGGGAAGGAAGGAAGGAAGGAAGGAAGGAAGGAAGGAAGGAAGGAAGGAAGGAAGGAAGGAAGGAAGGAAGGAAGGAAGGAAGGAAGGAAGGAAGGGGGGAAGGAAGGAGGGAGGGAGAGAGGGAGGGAGGGAGGGAGGGAGGGAGGGAGGGAGGGAGGGAGGGAGGGAGAGAAAGAGAGAGAAAGGAAGATAACACTGATACCTTGTATAACACATATAATGTCCTAAATTCTCACCAAGGACAAACTTGTCCCACAGGATAGTCGAGTTTCTCACCTAATCTCAACTAGAATAAAAAAGAATCTTTCCTACCGGTTTTGGATTTATATTTTGTTCTGATGACAAGATTTATGTGGCTGATCACATCCCAGACAAAGTAAAGACAGCGCTGTGATGGTCTACAAGTTTTATTAGTGTGAGCAGAATAAATAGAGGCCTAACATTTACTCCATTTTTCTAGACATGGCCTGCAATCAACACACTACATTATTGCCTGTCACAAACACTCTGTCACCGCCACTTAATACCATGCACAATGCACAGTCCTCGTCCCAGTCCTGAGGCTCTTCCATTTCCTCCCAACCCTGATCCAGGAATGGGCGTGAAACTCTTCCCAAAACCCTCCAGTTTACAGGAAGCTTCCCTTTCCACACAAAGCAAACACATTTCATTATTCTGCTTACATGAGCCCTTCGGCCATCCTTGCTGACTCCCCTACTCTCACTGGGGAAGCTAGACATTGAAGGAAGTTACTGAAAAGTCAACTCCAAAGTAAAATGAAAATACATTTTCTGGGCCCTGCAGAGTGGACAAAAACGGTTCCTGAGTGGAGCTGCGGACACAGTGGTGAAAATGTAGTGTTTGGCCTGTGGCCCGCAGGTCTCATTCTTTCACAATCATACTCGGGTGTCAAACATCAGTGTTGGCATTTAAAGCCCACGGAGTTGGTGAGTGTTTAAGGTGGTTCATGTCTGCCTCCGGCAAAGTCAAAGTGAAGAGAAGACGGGTCTGTTTAGCACAGCATGTGTTTTTTCTAACGAGCCAGCGACAAGTTGCAGAAAACAGTCACACAGGTACTTACTATTTATAACCCATGGCCACATCCACAAAGTACTTTCTTCTCTGCCGATAGACATTGTCCTTAAATCCCTTAAACAGAAAAGAGATTACGTTATTTAACGGAGCGCCAAAAAGTGAGCTGCAGAAGGCCTAAAAGAAAATCAGCAGTGTTGACTGAGTGTTCACTTCAAATGTAAATTTTTATCCTTGTATGACCATCTTGATGACACAGACAGAAGCGAATTGTGCTTACAGTAAAACCTCATTAAACCGAGACTGTACTAATTTGGGCTGTGTGGGAATTCAGGCTAAAGTTTACCTTTCCACTAAGTAGGCAGAATGGCTTAGTTAAGCAAATTGATACTGTGAACAATATTTTTTGGTTTTCACTTGCATGTATTTGGTCTTCATCACATATTAATCTATAATTTCCATTAAAACAGGTCCCTTTAACCTATTTGGTAAGTTAACCTAAATTTAATTGCTTTCTGTAAATGACCAATAAATGTACATTTATTTAAAACTCTGTTGTTCACAATAATTATCAAATCCCCAAATTAGTATGAGTTAAAGAGGTTTTGCTGTATTTTATGAGCACAGCCACACAATGCAAAATCAATTTTAAGGGATTCATGCACAGGATAGCAGGTCTGCTCCATTCCACCCTGAGTTCCCATGATTCTGATGAGTCTTTAGCAAATATAAGACTTTGATCCATCATCATAACACCTGGGAAATTAACCATCCTGTCTGTCATTCTTCAGTCAAGTGGAATTCTTCTGAGAGGACTTCTTGGTTTACTCAAAAATCTCTCCTCTAGTCAACAGCCTTCCCATTTTCTTTCTCTTCAGGGGGTGTTTCTTCAAGCTGCTGGAAGCCCAGAAGGAGTTATTTCCATTTAACTTTCTACAGCTGCAGCCCCAAAAGATAAGCAGGAAGCAGTGGCCACTCTGAGAAGGGAGGCCAGGTGAAAAGTAAGGCCAGGCAGAAAGTGGGCCCCCACAGGCCCACACAGGCCCAGCCACCTTCTGCTGCAACTCAGACACTTCTGCAAGGTGGGCTGTTCAGCAGGAACTCAAACCCATAGAAAAACCATTCCATTCTCTGTCCTGGCTGAAAGAGAATTGGCCTTCAGGTCAGAAAACTTCCCAGGACTCCGCTAGACAGAAACAACGAGCTTCCATTGCCAACAGCCTTGCTCTCAGGAATGACAAGAGAGTTACTAACAGGGAGAGAGATCAGTGCCCTGAGACTGCCCAAACACCCTGCAGAAATGAGGTTTCCTGCCCTGGAAGCTAGCACTGTCTTTGCTATGAATTGGGAGTTTTCAAACTGGGGCTCACTGGCAGGCTTGTGAAGCCATAAAATTAGTATATACAAAATTTAGTGACCATAGTTACCACATTCACAAATGGGTCTGTGACCTCAAAAGGAGACTCCTGCTGCAGACGGGACATATGCTCATGCTAGAGAGCTTCAACACCCTAGTAACACCAGGCAGCCCGGGATGGCGACACTGAAGAGATCCGAGCACCTTTACTGCTTACAAAGAAAGCAGGCCAGGGCTCAAGGAAGAGAGTCGTGTGAAAAGCACAGCATCTGTTCCCCGAGTCCCTGCCAAGCCGGACACCATGGTAACAGCATCATAATCCGCTGGGCTTCCTGAAGAATCCCGATTGTCGCTCCTCAGCAAACACCTGCACCTTTCCAGGCGTGCGGAGAGTGACTCACTCATCACGCCTCGTTAGCCCAGCGTGGCGGTGATTGCACACACGTGTGGCAATCCAGAGCCTCCAGGATAAAACAGTGACGCTGGCTACCCCGGCGACCACAGCGACACAGCATCGCGTCACTCTGGACGGAAGCCAGGGAGGCAGCTACCAGATCAAATGCAGATACAGGACACTTGTGCAATATCTGGGGCATACTTCTAAGAAAAAATTATTTGTTGTTTACCTGAAATTAAAATATAAATGAGCATCCTATATATTTATTTGCTAAATTTGGCAACCCTAGTACCCAGAAAGTATCTGCTGGACACCCCACCTTTCCTCTCTCAGTTTAAATCAAGGGAAACTGAAGACCGGGCCGGCACCCCGGTGTGCTCAGCTAAGCGTACATGCGCACTCAAGTAGCTATCCCAAAGAAGTCAGTCCTGGTGGAATTTTAGAATCACCCGGGGAGCTTTAAATACCACTCAAAACCTCACCACATTCCCAGAACTTCTGATTTAAGCACTCTGAGACCCTGGCATCACTATAATTTTTAATTCTCCACAGATTATTTGAATGGAAAGCTAAGCAGAGAATCACTGAGCTAGGGCATTAGTTCTCAAACGTTAGAGCTCATTAACAAGCGCCTTGTGGGTGGACCTTCAACCACACTTTGAAAGACCCTCCCAGTCCAGATCCCTGCTACTTAAAGTGTGGTCCCCAAACCTCTGGCATAAGCCTCAGATGGGAGCTCTTTAGAATACCAGGACTCCCATCTGCATTTTGAGAAGATATTATTCCAGGTGACTTGTCCATTAAAGTTTGAGAGGCCCTGACCTAGACAGATATTTAACTTTCTAGGGAGCCTCAGCAGCCGGACTCATATTCCAAGCACCTCCGGAGCCACCCGGCACTAGAGGGCTCATCCTCGCACAATAACCTCTCTCAGGACTGGGATTATTCTGAAGCACAAAAAGGCCTTAGACAACATTTCCATCCTCATCAAATAATAAGATAAAAACATCAACCTACCAATATCACATTTTGCATAATGAACATTTGGTATGCTTATAAAAGAAATATGTGTAGTTAAAAAAAAATGAGTGAGGTAGGAGGTTGCTAAGTACTTGCAATTATTTAAAGTGCTTGCAAAGAAAATAAGAAAAGGTATCATAAGGTGGGTGTAATTAGGAATAATGGAACAAAATTAAGCACAGGACGACGTACACTGGGTACTGAACACATTTTTTCACAGCAAGGTCAGTGGTTCCTGTGGTTGTTCCATCAAAAGGGCTGACCCCCTTTCTCCAGGTAAGTAATTTTCAACCTAGGCTAAGGGGAGCATTTGGAGAGAGGTGAGCAAGAAATCCTTTACTGTCCAGGCATTGATCTGGATGATTTAATACAGCATTTCCATTCCTAGATTAAGTATTTACTTGCCAAAATGCATTCTACTTGTTTTATTAACTAAGCTTTTCAAATGCCCCTTTGAGGTCAATAAGCATTTTATTTCTACTTTTTCTGTAAAGAATTTGAGGCACAGAGGTAGAGGGACTTGCGCAAGGTCATCCTGCCAGTTAACAGCTGGTGTCTGGGCAGTCCTCTCACTGCTGACCTCTGAAATCAGACCTCTGTGCTAATTCTGACGCCTCTGGGGGCGGGGAAGGGCTAGATGACAAATGGATGATGGCTGACTGCACTTCTGCGTGTTTTTCTAATGTTCAGGAGCCTTACCTGTGAATTGCTGTGAATTATTCTGAAATTTTAAGCTAGGATGGCAAATATGACACATTGTGTTTTTGAGTGAATTTAACTTTTTTAAAATAATGCAATTGAATTAGGTCTGTTTGACCATTTGTATGAATGATATGTTATGAGTTATTTTGCATTGGTATATTATGCCAAATGGCTGGTTTGACTGAAAATTTTCCTCCTGCTGAAGTTGTCCTAGTTCTCTGGAAAGCAGAGCTCTCAGGGCTGAGTGCGGGCTTGTTACCACGGCTCCTGGGCATTGCTGATGCAGCTGGTCCCGGGACCACACTTAGAGAATGACCGCATACAGTCCCACTATCAGATTTCCAGATTCCCCCACTTAAATAAAACGAATATCTATAAGCCATTACCCTCAGACCACAAACACTCCTGTAAGCATGACAGATCTGCTTGGGTTTCGCCCTTTTATCTGCCTGTTTATGGACGAGGGCCACCGGGGAAGAAATGCTTGTAACGAATGAGGACACTGCTTATTTCTCCCAGGCTGTTAACTGTACTTCACTCTGACCATAAAGAAGCTCCAGGTCTCTTGTGTTAAATAAAAACTAATGTAAAGGGGGAGGGAGGGAATAATGGGAAATGCTTACCTACGTATCGTATATCTTTCAAGGTGGTCATTTTTATCCGCATAGGGGAGAGTTGGTGGTAAATAGATTCCAGGTAGATGCGAGAAGAGATGCGTCTTCCATCACGGCCTTATTCTAAAACCCTCTGCCTTTCCATTGAGACTGAAGTCCACTCCATTACTCTACTCCTAACTACCTCCGGTCAAGGAAAATAGCAAGGAGAATTTTATTTCTCTCACTGAGCCCCATAATGCCAAGAACTCCCTAGTTTCCCCAAAGAGCGATCAATTTCAGTTCATCTTCTTCCAAGGGTCACCATCTGCAAGCATATTTTCAGACTGTCTGATTCCACAGAAATAATCTCCCAGGTCTGGAATCTCCTCCTCTATCCAACCCTCTAAAATATGAATGCTTTGCGGAAATGCCATCTTTCTAACCTGCTTCCAGCCAACCCGTATTTACAGGGAAGCTTTCTCATCAAAAATTCTGCTCTCGGTTATGGGGAATAAATAATAAATTGCTCTACAATAAAGCATTACAGCACAGAACATGGCACAGTGCCTGGCACAGGGGTGGAGCTGGAAGAGCACGTGTGGAATGGATTTTACTGGACACTTACTGGGTGATCAGCATCAAGCTCAGAACCATACATGAGAACTCTGTGAGAGCATTTGTCTAATTCAGAGATCTTCCGGGGGAACCAGGGCACATCCTCTAGCTCTGTTGGAAACACAGTGCAGGATCAAAAATATTAGCTCACAGATCGCACGTTCCCCTCTGCAACATCTGTCAGGTTGCGAGAGCACCCGACAAGCAAAAACTGGCCTTGCCTTCTTCCTCTGCCCAAAGGTTCTCGGGCGGATTCAGCGTCACGATTGTCGTCTGGAATTTCAGCAGCTGGATGAGCTCGTTGAATTCTGTTTTGCCACACTCGAAGTCCACAAAGATCTCCACCTCTGAACTCCTGCGCCGGGATTTCCTCGACTCGATATGAACCATGTTGACGTGTTTTTCCTGTGGAAACAGAAGCAACATCTCTAAGTCTCCTCCGGGGCCCAGTGAAAGGGATGCCATGGGCTGTGCTCCTTCAACTCTCAAACACGGCGCCACTGCCCACTAAGGGAGAAAAGACAATCTCCTCCCTCTTTGGTTGATAAAAACATCAAAATGTTTTCAGCCAGTGTTTCTATTAATAGGAAGAGAGTTTGTAATCAGTTTTCCTGTCACATTTAAAAAAAGAGGGAGGCATTAAGGTATATAAAGGTCCCTATAAAGTATCTTATAATACAAACATCATCATTTCCCAGAGCAGTCCACATCCCCTGGTGGTGTACATGGGGGGGAGAGGGAGGGATCAGGTTATCATATAACCCTCAGGTTTATATTTTTCTTTTCATATGCTCCCAGAAAACATAACTAAAATTCAAACCCCTAATTTTATAGTGGTATAAATTTTCAGTATAAATTGACTTTAAAAAAAATAATCTTTGCAAAAGTAAGTAAATAGTACAAGAGGCAGAAATTGGAACGGTGTTACGAAAATGACTGATATCCAGGGAATCATGGGCCAAAGTGTAGCTCACATTGTAGGACAAGAAAAGGAAGAAAAGCGGCCACGTGTGGATCTCTGAAGGCCAAGAGAAACCAAAATGCAAACAAACAAAACCCTAAATGGGACTACTTTGTAACTGTTCTTTCTCAGCAACCTCCAGGCTAGCTTTGTACAAGAATGTTCTATTGCAATTACCACCCCGTGATGGATTTCGGGGTAAAGGTCTCCTTACAATTAGGTGTTTGAGGGATGGCAGCAATTTTATCCTTAAACCTCAGGTTTAGATTTCCCCAGGGATGTAGTCTTCCTTTCCCCTGACCTAACTGAAGACTAGGTTCTCTTCTGCACCCTAACCCACCCCAAATAAGCAGACCCCTCCCCATGGTTTCTGACGGTGCACTGTGAGGGTGAGCACAATTCCTGACTCCGTCCTGGGCGGCCTCCGAATCTCCAGCACAGGAGGGTCCCAGCGCGAGTCAGAGTCAGGGCCAACCAGAGAGCAGCGGCCTCTGTGTAAAGAACCTAGTCCCATGACAAGGAAACGAAATGCCACATTTCTGTTTTATTAACCTTTGCGTTAATGCCACATCTTCTAAACTGGCAGATAATAAAGGTGAGACTAATATTAAGGTCAAAGTTCAAGAGTCTTCTCGCAGGTTGTGTCACTTTGGACTCTTCAGGTCCCCTGCTTGGAAGCAGAGCAGGTTATTTTTAGACGCGGGAACTGCGGTCCAGGTGGGTTAAGTGGTTTAGCTAAGACCCCATGACTAGCTGAGGGCCAAGTGAAAACGCAGGGCTGCGAACTCCTTCTCCAGGGTTTTTTCCGCCGCACTCAGCTGTCTAATTGAATTGGCCTGCCTCTGGGCGCTGTATGCAGACAGCGCTGGATGATATAATTATGTGTAAAATATTTCCCCAGATTTCCATTACCACTGTTTATGGTGCCCGATCCCTTCTTCAAGGTCAAAAGAGAACAAGGAAATATTTGCCAAATCGGGCTGCTAATTCCCCCTCTACAGTCATCAAAGAGACATTACAATAATGCCTCATATCTGTACACTTGACCAAGCATTTTCACTCACATTATTTCATCACATCAACCTTGTTAGGTAGGAAGAGTTATCGCTCTTTCACAAATGAAGAAATTGAACCGAGGAAGCAGCTATGATTTAGCCAAGGCAGGAGAACACAGGTCTGAATCCTCTGACTGTAATTCCAACCATCTTTTCACTGCGCTAGCAGCCCAAGGCACCTCAAAGAGCTAGGCTCCCTATCTGAGCTAGTCAGCAGCCATTGCCCCCCCCCCCCCCACACACACACACAAAATGCATTTGTAAGGTACGGTGCTTCCTGAAGAATAGGGGAACCATCAGGTGTACCCTGGCAAGAAAGCAATGGTTTTTCTGGATTTTTCTAACTCCATTCTCAACCAGGCTCTTTCTTCAGTGCTCAAACCACCCATTTGGGCCTGGGGAAAGGCTACTGCATTTCTTTGAGAGAAAGAGAAATCTTAGATCTAAGGAGAGTGACTCATCTTTACAAATGGTAAGTTCAGTAAATAATGAGGCTTAGGGGAATACCAAATGCCTACACTCAGGTATACCATTTTATGCAATAAATGTGTCTCTAGGACATGGGCATGATTCAAATGTTAAATCAAATTGAGCTTCGGGCTCTCGATATTTCAAAATACTCTGGCCCCTTTTGTGTTTGCACTTCCACGTGTGAGGCTCACATTTTTAAATTACTAACTGCCTCAGCTGGCAACGGTCTGCAGAATTACTAGTGGGCTAACTCTGAATTCATAAAACATAGTTCACACAAATCTGCTTATTTCACTGCTTGGCAGACCAACTCCCCTCTAAAGACTCATGAAGTCTGGTTTCTTTGAACCTTTCAAACATTATCCAGAAAGGATTCAGCGACGTTTCATAACAGATGATAGGTTTGTAACCAGGCATACAGTCACTTTTAAAGTTATGATAGTTCGCGTGTTCACCTGAAAGAGCTTCAGCGCTTTGACCAATCCACCGACTTCATTTTTCAAAGAGAACACAACGGCCGTCTTGCCGCTTTCAGCAGCAGTTTCGCCTTTGCTGCTTCCCTTGTTGCTTTTGTTCTCATCCTTCTTGCCAGAGTTAGCTTTGTTTAGCTTCAAGAAGGCAGAAACACACACAAATATTAGGATTACAGGGTTCTCTTTTACTAGATGTTTTTCCAGATATTCCATTCATATGCTGGAAGCCCCAGTAATCATATCAACTCAAGAAGTTGCTATGTCAATTCATAATTTTTGACCCTAAATATTGGTCTAATTTACTCTGGGAAATTATTTTCCAATGCTCTAAAATATCACCCAATGGTTGAAATTAAAAGGGGATCAGATTTGATTCACTTTAAGAACAACAAACATCTGACTGTCATAAAATAAAAAAATCTCACATATGAATAATTCCTGCCTTTCTAAGTTTATTTTACAGCATAAAATTTGATCTGTTGGCCTAGTTGACTCATATGGAAGCTATATTATTAATTACTTAACATAAAAAAAGAAGGCCAAATGTATATTTTCACAATAATTTTCGTTTCAATTAAATCTTAAAAACAAAATATTCATTTCATTCTGAAATATGTCCAGACATGCACTGAAATTGATAACCTGACTTTCTGCAGTTAGGTCTACATGGCCAATGGGAGCCTATCTGCAGAAGTTCAGCATGAAGGGATGTATTCACACAAGGCCATCTGTGTCAGCAGATGACATCTGAAAAGTGGCTGTTAAAATTCAGCCACAGTAAAAAGGAAAGGAAAGGAAAGAAAAGACGTGTGGGTGGGGTGAAGGAGAGAGGGGGGAGAGAGAGAAAGAGAGAACTACCTAATCATTTGGTACAAAAAGTTGAATCTGAGAAACTGAAAAAGACTAACATTTTATTAGCCATTCAAGATACTATATACATGACTAAGTAATGACTATTAGTCCGAAGGTAAAAATGGCAGATTCCAGACACTCAGATCACATTGTCAGAAATGCAGAATTAAAAAGCTGGGAACTTACATTTGACAGACAAATAAAATTAGGGTGTACTTTTTGCACATGCAAATGAGGAATCGAGTAGACAGAGAACTTTCTCCCTGACAAACAGTGATGCAATACAAGCTATTACTTCCTTATGAAACTGAGAAAAGTACATTAGCTGTGGAACCCAGTGAATAGTTTTACCACTGTCTTCCTCTGATTTCTCTACTGGCTTTATTTTCTCATGTTAGTATTGCCTCACTCACTAGATTCATATATCATTAAAGTGATTTATTTTATGAGTTATTATTTAAGACTTCAGGGAAGAAAAAATGTTCATGCAGATATTGGCATTTGATAGTATGTTTAGTCATTAAAAGCTCAAATGTCTTATTACTCTCACCATCTGCCTCCTCCTCACCACCTAACACACAGATCTTATATATTTAAGTAGCATAACTGAGTTTTCTTTGTTTTCCTTCTAGTAGTACATTATAACTTCAAAATTCCTCCATGGAATTTCTCATCCAAATATTCATGATATTTAAATGTTAGAAAATCAGTTATTGATCTCATTTTTGCAAATTGATTTAAGTAGTTCTACAAAACTTGCCCTGATTTACTTTCCAAGATTTTTAGCAGTAATAATATACCAGTACAATATAACCCTCTGGCATGGAGTTGAAGCTACAATATTAAAACAGATTTTGCTATGATACAGGCTGAATTATAATTGGTTGATAAAGTCTGATAGTACAGTAATAAAATATCATTTAATATTTTTAATAACTAGAAATATGAATACATTTTTCTTTCAGTGTCTTTTTTATTAAATCCCATGACTATCACCTCAAATCAGAATTTAAATCCTGCAAAATATCATTTTCTTATTCTGTTAATATTTAAATATAAAAACTATCTTAAATATTGAAACAAGTGGTGTATTGCTTTCGTTACTCCATCAATTAAACTGAAAAAAACAAAATGGGAGTAATGAGCAATGTAGGAAAACTTTTGAAAAAAAACTCAATCTTTCTTTTATCCCAATAACCAGCACCTATAGAGTAAAATAGAAAATATTACTTCTGTGTTTGAAGATCAGGCTTTGGAGATGGAATGGGGTACAGGAGACACAGTAATCTTGCAAGAACCCTAAAGAGTTATTTCATTTCTTCTCCCTGTTCCTTCTCGTAATAAACGGCCTTTCAAGATTCTAGACACTTTTTTGGCTGTGGATGTACGACGTGGGTTTACACCACCTTTCGTTGACGTTCAGGACCTTCTTTGCTTTCCACTTATACATTCTGAGGAAAAGAAGTTTCGCAGGTAGCCATCAGTACACCTGCTTCACTTTATGGAGAAAGAAGGGACACCAGAGGCAGAGAGGAGGGAGGCAGGGTGCCCAGGTGCGAGAAAGGAGGTGAGGGGTGTGTGCTTGCTCCGCACCAGGTGTCCATTTGACAACGTGGAAGGAAGAGACCATCGCTCCCCTAGAAATACTCTAGAAAGTGCCCGCTACTCAGTACTCACTGTTAAGCTGCCAAGTAGCTGATGCTCTTCGGGCACCGCGGAATCCAGGGAAAACCCTCTCCTCGCCCAGTATTTACTGGAAAACATCATCATTGCCGGCTGCATGGGTCCCGATGCAATTTTCTGTCCCTGCGGCAGGGGGACCAGAGGGCAGGAGCCGCGCGGGCGGAGCCTGCGGAGGGAGCGCGAGCCCGGCGGCCCGCGCGGGCGCTGTCCAGAGCCCCGGTGCTGAAGAGCGCAGTGCCGGTCCTCCCCGCCCCGGGCTCCTTTATGTGAGCGACGGGACTGATGGCAGGCCGATTAGAGAGAAACTCATTTCTGGCTGTTGATGGCCACAGTCAGATTACAGGCCTGAAGCCTGGGGTTATCTGTGCTCAGGGTGCGATCTGTCTCATAGGTCGAGTATCCGTTCGGACGTGGGTGATGGAGAACAATGCATAATGGGGTGTGATTTGTAAAAGAAAATATCTGTCCCCTGATGTTAGCCCTCATCTCTCAAACCTGCTACTGGCGTTAACCTCAGCCTTTAGGTGACTATGAATTCAAAGGGTTAGTGCTTTCTTTCCAAAAGATGGGGAATAATTTAAGAAAAATCAGCACGACTGAATCCCTAAGCCACTTTATTTTATATTCGTAAGCCTTTTCTGATCTGATGTGTCACGTGCACGTGTGTGTGTGTGTGTGTGTGTGTGTGTGTGTGTGTGTGTGATGGCTTTCATAAAGGCACTGCTTCCCGATTGTGTGATGCTGCTTTGTGGTGATACTCAGGCAATTGTAAAGAACATGTGAGGCTTTGGTTTAGCCACACATACATACATATAGTAGCCATATGTTTGACTAACCACATGGGTGGAGTTGAGACGCAAACACTAGAGTCTTTCTCACAAAGTGGGAAGGAAAAGGAAACTAAATGCCTACTCAGTCATTCCTTTGATGCTATTGATGGTTAGTGAATTTCTCCTCTCCCTTGATTAATAGATCAAATCCAACAAATCTGGAATATGTATCAATTGATATACTTATTCAAACTTTAGGAAGTCATAAAAGTCACCATGTCACGGGAAGTTATTGCCAACCTCTTGAGGGGTGGATGGGATACTCTTGACCAAATGTGCCTGTCTGACTGCAAAACTAAACAAAACCTGGGGCTGACACTGCTTATTGACATAGAAAACAAGATTTAAAAATTTTCAACACAGGAAAGGCTGAACTAATATTAACTGAATTTTAATTGTTCCTGGAGTCTTGAGGGGGCATAATTATTTGATTTAATTTTAGAAATATTATTTGGCTTGCATTTTCTCTAAAAATCAGTTCTGACTGAGGAAATTCAAGTTTAAATGCATTGATTGAAGTAATGATAATATTAGTTAATGTTCCTGAGTGCTTAGCGTTTGCTGATTTCTATTCTAAGCACATTTTTAGGTAAAATAGGGATTCGCCATCACAAAAACACTTACAAGACAGGAACTATTATTTACATTTCATATATGAAGAAACTAAGGCACAAAGAATTGATTCACACAATTAAAGAGAGGCGAGGCAGTATATAAAGTCAAGCAGTCTGGCTCCAAAATCTATGCTCTCAACTATCGCATTATATAGTTTCTTGAGTATTTCAAAAAATAAAAACATCTTAACAAAAAAGTACACTCAAGAAACCATACATAAATTGTTTCCACTAGAATAGAGTTTGGGAAGATGCGTAACTCAACAAGATTTGTTAAGCGCTCACTTTCTGTTAGGCACTGAAATGGAGCCCTGGGCGTGCAAGATGAATGGGATACAGTGCCCGCCTCCAAGGATGTCACAGGCTCTCCGAAAGAAGCCTACATGCAAATAAATACATGAAACAAAATATATCGACTTCTCCACAGAAGACATTAAAGATGACATTAAAGATGTCTCCTGTGGAGAAGTCAAGGGAGAGAGTGCTCAATGCTATCTTAAGGGGAGTCAAAAGAGGCTTTAGGAGGTGTTGCCTGAGCTGAATATTTAAAAGTGAGTTTGTGCTGCCAGTCAGAAGAGAATGGGAGATGGTAAGGAGCCCATTTCATGTAGAGAAAACAATATAAGAAAATAGAGAGCAGTTTTTGCTCAACAGTGGTGGAGCACGGTTTGGAGGTAAGGGTGTCCAGTGAGAGAGAAGGCTGAAGAGGAAAGCAGGGTCCAAAATCCTGACAAACCTTGAATGGCATTTGGTGGGCTTTGCACCTTCACCTTGTCCAAGTGAAAGAGGACAGTTGAAAGGATGTTATGCAAGGCAATAGCACAACCACATTGGTACTTTTTAAAAGTAGAAGCTTGGAGGAGAACTTCACGACTGAAGGCATAAACCATATAGGCCTTGAAGTAGTCTAGCCAGGAGAAGGTGACCGGGTAAGACGGCAGCATTGAGGCAATGAAAAGAACAAGAGACATTCAAGGGTAAAATCCCTAAGACAGCATCTCTACTTGGATGTAGGAGCAGAAAAAGAGGCTCCAGAATCACTCCAAATTCCTGAGTTAATGATAATGTCATTCATGGAACTAGACCACACAAAATAACAGCAATTTAAGAGGGAATTTTTGGAAGTTTGATTTTATATATATTGCGTGTGCGTGTTCAGGTGAAGATGTCCAATTAGCATGTAGATGTATGGGTTCAAACTTGAACGGAGACCTATGCTGGAGACAGAGATTTAGGTATTCAGCTACCCAAATAGCTGAATCTATGTGGGTATAGCTTCACTCATGGAAAAATATGGTGTTTGAGATGAGAGCCAGGAATAAATAGGCTTTGGGGAAAACCAAATTTAAGAAGCAAATTAAAATAATAAAAACAAAGAAAGAGAAAAAAGTTCAGAAAGGTAGGAAAAGGAAAACGAAAGAGAAGATAAGTTTCTAGAAGACAAACATAAAACAAAAAAGATAGGATAAAGGACTGATTATTTGGAAATTTGAATGCCAGGATAAAACATTTATATTTAAAAAAGGAGCACTTGTTATTTTTGTATTCAGACTATAGCCTAATGAAAATGATACTTCAGTGAGGTTTAGCCTAGGTAGGACAACAAGTAAGAGGAAAGGAAATGGCAAAAGCTTGAACTAGGGTGGTGACAGTTAACAGAAAAAGGAATGTCAAAATGAGAATCAACGAGGAGTTGGTAGTCCATTGAATATTAATTCTGAAAAAGGTGAGGTCAAATATAAGAGAAAGACTAAACTACCAAGCCTCTATGGCTGGAAGTAGCAGGATTTCCACTATTTTCAAAGAAGAAATAAGTTTTAGAAAAAAGAAATCTTAGGGATAGTGAATTTGAGTTGACCACAGTACTATCAAATGATGTTAAGTAGCATGCAATTATAATGTGGGACTGGAGTGTGAGAAATAGATTAGAGCTGGAAATAGACATTTTAGAGTAATTCAGTGATGTTAGCTGATATAAAACATGAAATTTCCAAATAAAAAAAAAAATATGTAGAAGGGGGAAAGGAGACTGGAACCCTTGTGCACTGTTGGGGAAAATTTAAAATGGTACAGCCAAGCCTGGCTGGTGTGGCTCAGCGGTTGAGCATTAACCTATGATCTAGGAGGTTGAAGTTCAATTCCCAGTCAGGGCACATGCCCAGGTTGCAGGTTAGATCCCCAGTAGGGGGCGTGCATGATGCAAGCTGATCAATGATTCTCTCATCATGAGGTTTCTATGTCTCTCTCTCTCTCTCTCTCTCCCTTCCTCTCTCTGAAATCAATAAAAACATATTTTTATAAAGTGATACAGCCAATGTGGAAACAGTATGGAGTTTCCCCCCAAAAGTAAAAACATAATTATCATATGATTAGTTATTGCTATATCCAACAAATTTGAAAGCAGGGTCTCAAAGAGATATCTGTACACCCATGCTCATAGCAGCATTATTCACAATAGCCAAAATGTTGAAGCAATGCAAGTGTCTGTCCATTGACGAATGAATGAATAAACAAAATGTGGTATATGTATACAATGGAATATTATTTATCCATAAAAAGGAAGAAAATTCCAACACATGCTACAAAATGGATGAAACTTGAGGACATTATGTTGAGTGAAATAAGCCAGTCACAAAAAGACAAACACTGTATGATTCCACTTACATGAGGTATTTAGAGTAGTCAAACTCATGGAAGCAGAAAGTAGAATGGTGGTTGTCAGGAGCTGGGGGGAGGGAAAAATAGGGTACAAAATTTGTTTTACAAGATTAAGAGCTCTGGAGAGTGAATGTGAATGTATTACAATTAAATGTAGAAAGAAAAGGAGTAGTCATCAGGTAACAAGATGAGTCAAGGAGATGAAATATGAAAGCTTAAAAAAGAGATGACTCATGGTCAAAGGGTCAGAAACCACAGAGAAGAGAAAGGGAGTAAGGATTAGAGGAAGACACTAAATTTGGCTACGAAGCTGTCATTCATGACCTTAAAGAGTGCAGTTTCAGCAAAACAGAGGAAATAAAACCCAGATTACAGGAGTTAAAGGTGTGGATGCTGAAGAGTAGATCATTTATATAAGATATTAAAGGACTCTTCCTAATTAAGAATGTAAACTTAACTACTTTTGCTCCCTCCAGAAATCCTCCTAAAGCAACAATAAAGGATTTCCTTTCCTTTCTAAGGCACAAAAGAATGCCATAAATAGCAACAACAAAAATTGGAGGCTTGACAGGAGATGAAAGAGTGATCAAAGACTTTGCAGGCATAAGAAAGCCGAACCTTAAGCAATCAATGAAGAAGACTGAGAAGCACCTCAATGTATACTGTAAAATTCCCTAAAAACTCAAATACCTCTAGAAGTGGGGGTAAGTGGAAGATATTGAAAAGAGCAGTTCAAAGTCTATTTAAGAATCAGCAAAATGATTTCAAAACTTAATAACAAGGTTACAGTAACAAAAATACCATGGTACTTCAAAAAGACAGACATATCGATAAATGGAACAGAATTTCGAGTCCAGAAGTGATTTCTGATTACATTTATGATTAACTGATTTTTAATAAAAGTGCCAAGACAATTCATTGGAGAAAGAATACTTTTAAGAAATGTTGCTGAAACAACTTTGGATATCCACATGAAAAACAATGAAGTTGAACTTCTACACAAAAATTATCTCAATATGGGTCATAGGCCTAAATGTAAGAGCTAAAACTGTAACACTCTTAAAACATAAGAGTATGTTTTCATGACCTTGAATTAGGCAATTCTTAGATATGACACCAAAAGCATAAGCAACCAAAGAAATAAATAAGATTTCATCAAAATTAAATACTTTTGTGCTTCAAAGGACATCATTAAGAAAATGGGGGGGAAAACCAACAACAAAAACAAAAACACAGGATGGGAGAAAATACTTGTAAATCATGTCTCTCAAAGGAGACAGTATCCAGAATACATAAAGAACTCTTTCAATTCGACAATGAAAAAACAAACAATATTTTAAAGTATTTGAATAGATATTTCTCCAAAGAATATATGTCCAGTAAGCACATGAAAAACGTTCAACATCATTAGTCAGTAGAGAAATACAAATTAAAAAGCACAAGATACCCCCTGGCTGGTTGCCTCAGTTGGTTGAAGCATCGCCCCATACACCAAAAAGGTTGTGTGCTCGGTTCCCATTCAGGGCACACACCTAAATTGCAGGTTCGATCCCCGGTCAGGGCATGTGCAGGAGACAACCTGTTCTGGCCATCATTGTTCTGGCCACCATGGCCAGAAGAACAGAACACCTAAGGAACTAACAGTAAAGGTAGAAAAAGATCCCTATTGTACAGACAAGGCCTGGCAAGCTAGCGCAATCATTACCGCCCCCCCTGAGTTCCCATAGAAAAACAAAACAAACCAGTCAGGCTCCGGGCAAGCATAACCCCATTACTCATTGTAAGACATTGTGTTTAAATCGTCCCTTTTATGTTACTAAATGTTCCCCCTTGTTTCATGTTACAAAAGCTGACAACCTAACAAATTATCAAATTATTATAAGTCCCTTTACCGTAGTTGCCTTTGTAGTTACTGAGTATAAAATGTGGGAAGAACTGAGGGTCGGGGCTGCAGTTCGGCTCTCACATGGGTGAGACGCTGCAACTGTAGCCGCTGGCAGCTAATAAAGGCTCCAAGATTCAAACACAAACTCGGGTGGTCGTCTGTCGCGGGTCCCCCCAGAACAAACCGATGGATGTTTCTCACATCGATGTCTGTCTCTCTCTCTTTCTCCCTTCCTCTCTCTCTAAAATCAATAAACATATCCGTGGGTGAAGATAAAAATATATAAGTAAGTAAATAAATAAATAAAATAAATAAATAAATAAATAAATAAATAAATAAATAAATAAATAAATAAATAAAACAAAAAACACCAGATACCACTTCATAAACCATCAGGATGGCTAAAATAAGAGAGACAAGTGTTGGGAGGAAGCAGCAAAATGGACCCCTCACACAGTGTTGGTGGGACTGAAAAATGGTAGTCACTTTGGAAAAGTTTGGTAGTTCCTCAAAATGTTAACCATAAAGTTACCATATGACCCAGCAATTTTATTCCTAGGTACATGTTAAATAGTGTAGTCTTTTTGGGAAAATGTTTGGCAGTTCCTCAGAAAGTTAAACCCAGAGTTACTATATGACTCAGCAATTTCGCTGTTAGGTACACACCTTAGAAAAATGAAGACATGCGTCCACACAAAAGGTTGTGCATGAATGTTCATAACAGCATTATTCAGAATAGCCAAAGTGGAACCAACTGAAGTACCAACTGAGGAAAAGACAAAATATGATATATACACAAATAATAATATAAAGGAACGAAGTACTGATATGTTACAACATGAATGAACCTTGAGGACATTATGCTAAATGAAAAATGTCGGTTACAAATAAACCACATATTGTGCAATTCCATTTATATGAAATGTCTGGAAGAAACACACACACACACACACACACACACACACACACACACACGGAGATAGAGATGGAGAGAGAGAGAGAACAGAAAGTACATTAGTGGTTGCCAGGGGCTGAATGGAGGGGGGAAATAGGATGACTAATGGGTACTTTGTTTTGAGGGTGATGAAAATACTCTAAAATTAGATATTGGTGCTAGTTACACAACCCTGTGAAGGGCACCAGACATAGTTGAGAACAGGGGCATCATCCAGAGAAGAGGGTGATTAAATGAACATATGCACTAGAGACTGAGACTCTTAAACCTCAGGAGGCTGAGAGTCAGGCATTTAGCCTCCAGCCAGATGAAGGGATTAAACGTTCCAACTATAATTTTCCATGCTGCTAAAAATGCTTAATGCAGGGATGCCTTGTGATTAATTTTTATGATTATTTGCTATATTGACCAAGAGGGTTGACTTGAGAATGATCAGACTTCCTTAATTAGCCAAATGATATATCTTATGCTAGTGTCCTCATTGTTTTCATAACTTTCATAAAAGGAGATTGATAAAAGGCCAGCATATTTAAGCCCAATTTGAAGAAGATAAAACTGAAGCACAAAGAGGGTAGTGATTTCTTTCGGGGTCAGTGAGGTAGTAGCTCAGGTGAAACCCGAATACACAGTTCAGATTTGAAATCAAAATTACCCCAGTCAACAGGAAACAAGCCAAATGGTGCCCCGGGGCGGTTCCTGTAGAATAGTGTTTGCGGAGGAAAAACCAACCACAGAGCTTTAAGATTTAAAAAGATGGCCTGTGGCAGTATCTATTTGGTTGCCATCAGATAACAATGGTAGCATTTATGAAGGCTTAATCATGCCAGGCACCTTATTAAACATTTTATATGTTTATTAGTCCTCACAACGGGGGTAGGCATTATTCCCACATACAGATGAGAAAGTGAGGGCTCGGACGATGGTTATGATCACAAAACAAAGCAGCAACTTAGTCAACTTTATGACTAGCTGACTCCAAAACCTGTATCCTTACCGATACCTTAACCCTTCTGTTTCACATTTGTAAGCGCAGTGGACATTTTCTGGAATGAACAATTCCATGCGTTTGACTGAATGTTTTTTCTTACATGACTCCTGGAGCTCATAGAATAAACGTTCCTTCTATGCCAAGAACATAAAACATAAAGTGATCCAAGCATCCAAACCTCACCCCAAGCCACCTTGAACTCCTTGAGGAAGCAATTTTTTTTTGGCCCAGAAATACCACCTCTCATTACAGGTTACTATTATTGTTACCAGATACCATCACTATTTATCAAGAAGTACCACCTCTTGTTACTGGTTCAAAGTCTGTGTGCCCAAGGCTTCAAAAGGAGAGTCAGAATTTGGAATAAGGCAAGGTTTATTGATCAAGAAGGCACCTAGAAGCTGGGAGCCCTGGCAGTTCCTCAAATCCACCTTAAGAAAGTAGAGAGTTCAGGGTACTTTTATGTCAAAAAGGGGAGAAATGGGAGAAGCTGTAAAACCTCAAAGCCCAAGCAGAATTCCCCTAGCGATTAGCATGTCTAAAGCAGGAGCTGTTAGCCTAAAGGCCATGGGCACAAAGCAGGCTTGAACAAGATAGCCAGACTGATCATTTCACTGGTACACTAACACAACACATTATGGTTACATAGGTATGGAGCTCTAAATTGTAACCAAGAAACTTGGAGTCAGTGATGGCAGATAAGAAAATGAGAGAAAAGCATGCAAAGCTCCTAAGATCTTTTCAAGTTTATCAAAGGATGTATATTTTTAAATCTATAGTGATGCTCTCAGTGAGAGTCCTTCAGATAAACTTAGAAGCCCTAGCCAGTTTGGCTCAGTGGTTAGAGTGGTAGTGCGTACTGAAGGGTCCGGGGTTCAATTCCAGCCAAGGGCACATACCTCAGTTGCAGGCTCGATCCCCTGATCAGGGTGCATGTGGGAGGCAACCAACCGATGTGTCTCTCACATCGATCTCTCTCTCTTCCACTCTCTCTTAAAAGCAATGGGGAAAAAAACCTCAGGTGAGGATTTTAAAAAAAAGATAACCTTAGAAAAGAGACTAAGGGGGCTCCCCTAGACAAAGGCCAGGTCTTTCATGGACGCACTCCACACTGCAAAGCTATCAAATGAAATGCTCACCCAACATGCAAAAAATGAAACTGGACCACTACCTTACACAATGCACAAAACTCAACTCAAAATGGATCAGACTGGAACATAAGAAATGCTCACAATTATTTGAGCCCTCTCACAGAATAACTTCCACTCTTCTAAATTTACCTTGTTATTCTAATTCCAAAGTACAGAGTTGAAGAGAGCTATGAAAAAAATTCGGCAACCTAGACATGTGAAAAATTAACATTACAAAATCAAACTTAGAGAGTGGCCAAAAGAAAGAAATTTCTGTGGTAAAGAATCTTCTTTTTTTACAAGCGTTTTAAAAGGAGAGAGGGTGGGTTCTCAAATCTGGAATGATTCGGTTGCAGTCCTGTTAGGATCGAGCAAATAGATTAGGAAAAAGGATTCTACTGAGGCCAAGTAATGGCTCCAGGATGCTGCCATCTGAGTTCCACCCACTGGGCCTCAGTTGATGCACTTATCCCTTAAATGTCCTAAGATACGGTGTGCCTCTGCCAAGACTAACCCATCCATTCTGAAAGTTGTAGTTTATAAAGCTAGGGTTTGTTACCCCTTAGGTATAAAATGTCAATGAAAGGGATTCTTTTCCTCTCTGCTTTCACCAGTCAAAACTTCAGCACAGCAGACTAAACAGAGAAGGTTAAAGGCTAGTTTAGAAAATACTATTAGTTAATAGGAAGCTAGTGAGAACCATAAGACTGGGTTTCTCCTCCTTTGGAAAGTCCATTAGCTTCTATATAGAATCCTTAAAAGCTCTGTAAATCAAGAGAATAAATATTTGTCCCAAAGTTATTCAGAAGTTGAATTTAAATTGAGCAACTTAACAAAATTCAGTTTTCTGATTTGCCTTCTTTACACCTTGATATGTGCAAAAGAACGGATCTTGAATTTTGTCCTTTTGGGGGAAAAAGGTGAAGAGAAGGGTATAGGACCATCTATGTCTTTTAATAGCATTACTTCTATTAAGAGTACGAAAAGGCCTGGCCAGTGTGGCTCAGTGGTTGAGTGTCAACCCATGAACCAAAACGTCACCGGGTCAGTTCCCGGTAAGGACACATGCTAGGGTTGCGGCTCGATCCCCCAGTAGGGGGCATACAGGAGGCAGCCAGCCGATCAATGTCTCCCTCTCATTGATATTTCTATCCCTCTCTTCCTCTCTAAAATAAATAAAACACATTTTTTTAAGAGTACAAAAAGTACCTTCTGAGTAAACAATTTCACTCGGAAAACTTAATTTAAGTCTTTAAATCGTCTATTTGGGTTAGATACTATTAACAGCTAATGACCTCCATTTGGCACATTTAGCACTTGAGTCGGTTAACGAAAAGCATGTGGACCCAATTTTCTTTGGGTGCATCCCGCATACTGTGTCCAACAGTGACAGCAGCTTGCATTGTAATTGCTGAGTACTCAGAAGTACCTCGATGGTTTCTCCACTGGAGAGCAATTTGTTTTGCAAAGTGAGCCTGTGACCCACCACAAAAGACATTCTAGTCCCTTCTACAATCAGGCCATATACATCTAAAGCAATGTGAAAACAGCTCTATTGGTGTTTTTAAAGCATCTACAAACCTATTGGGTCTTACACCTCCAGTAAGACTAGCGTGGTGTTCGAAAACATCTATTATTGACTGTCACAGCAAAAGCCCATCTCTGAGGTTAATAAGTCTTTTTAATTAAAAAAGCTGAACCAGAACTGGACTGCTCATTGATCATAGCTAAGCTTACTGGAATTTGTTCTTCCCATTCTGTCTTCTTTCGCACAGGCAGAGATATGTGAGGAGCAATATACTATACAGATATTTGAGGAAGAGAAGCATATGTAATAGCTGATCTATTACATTCTAATTCTAACTTTAGGGATTGAACTATATTAGGCAAATATGGTATTTCTGATTCCTGGTAGTTCTTAGAAAAAGAGATTTTGAATATATATATATATATATATATATATATATATATATATATATAATTTTACAGTGAGTTTGTAAACAGTGTAATTTCCTGTGCAACAGGAAATTCCTGTGTTTCCAAGGGCAACACACAATGGAATTCTATTCATAAAATAAAACAATGAAATCTTGCCATTTGTGACAACATGGGTGAACCAAGAGGGTATTATGCTAAGGGAAATGTTAGACAATGAAGGACAAATATGGTATGATTTCACTTACACGTGGCATATAAAAAACAAAATAAACAAACAGAAACAGACTAATAGATATAGAGAACAAACATGGTTGCCAGAAAGGAGGAGGTGGAGGGAAAGGGCAAGAGGTGAAGGAGAATGAGAGGCATAAGCTTCCAGTTAAAAGGCACAGGGACGTAGTGCATAGTATGGAAAATAGTAAGATCGTAGTTTGTACAGTGACAGATGGTTACTAGACTTACTGAGATCACTTTGTAAGGTATATAAATGTTGAATCACTACCTTGTGCTCCTGAAACTAATGTAATATTGCATGTCAACTATACTTTAATAAAAACTTTATCGGCACTATACTATATTATCACTCTTCCATATCCAAAATGTGCTAGACTGCTTAGTAAAAATGTTTTTAACAAGTAGTTTTATATATAAAAAAAAAATTAACAAAAGTTGAACTTATTAAGTGTATTAAGCTTTTTTAAAACTCTGAAGTAGATATCACATTACGTAGTGGGAACAAACTTTCCAAAAGCCCCTGTCCAGGAAGAACAAGAAGGACATCAAGATGTTCTAAGCAATTTCCTGAAGAGCAGGAAATGAAAGGCTGGAGATGCTGAGTTTTTGATCAGTTTACTTTTTTCCCCCGAATAGGCTTACTCATTATTAACTGATGAAAGATAACACATATGATATTAAAAACTAACATCTAATGGTTCCACCACTGTCATGATTGTCACTTAATGCTCAAGTAGGAAAAAAATTTCATTTGGTTCCCTAGCTTTATGGGGGGAATCTACCTACTGGACCATTTTAGAACTGCGTCACATTTTTATATTATTAGCATCAATCGTAGGAAACTGTTTTACTGTGTCACATAATTATATATCCTCCATGGCAATACTATGCCCAATTTCATGCCAGTGAAAAAATTTTTTCAGTTATAACAGGGGTCATGTTTCTCATTTCCACAACTCTATTCAAATGATTATTTCGATCACATAAAAATATGAAATTTACTGGGTTCACCTTGGAATATTTTTCTCCTAATGAAGAACTAGCAGACTATTTTAGGTGTAATTTAACTGAAAACACTACTTCAACTTCAAATTATTTTAATGATATGTACAGGAGTTAACAAATTACAATTAAAACGGAATCAGTTATGTTAATTCCACATAACTTAAAATCATGCAACACTGCATGGTAAAAACAACAGCTTTGTTCATATACAAAAGAGTATTATTTTGAGACTTGTGATGGTATATTGAAATTTTTCACATAAGCTTTTTGCAAAGTATTGTATAAAAATTTAAAGACCTGATTAATTAGTTAATACATTATTAGGAAAGATAATAAACATTATTAGTAAAGTGAGGTTACAAGCAATTAATTTCAAATTACACCAGGTATATATAGGGCTGAATGTAGTCTCATGAAATAAATGCTTGGTTAAGAAAATAGTTTTGAAAAAAATCTCATATTGAAGCTAGTTATTAATTTTGTGAAATCAGGTTATATAAATCAATAGTCAAGTTTATTCAGTTAAAGAAAATATGCTATTCCTTTCTTATACTCATAAATAAGTACTTATATAGTCTTTATATACAAGTGAAGAAAAGTTCGATGTAAAAAATATACTGCCAATCCACTTATGGTTGAAGTAGCTACTTATCTACACATTAAATTGCATTGATGAAAATGTCCAATTTAAATCACATTCAACCAACATATTTAAGCTGAGTATTGTTGTAAACAATAGAGAAAAACAAATTCTTTTATTTTGTCATTGGGTAGCAATCTACTTCTCAGCTTAGAATGCTATAGAAAGGCTCAACATTTAATTTAATCAAATCCAAAACCCACTAAGCTTAGAGTAAACAAAGTGAATGTTTTCAAAGTGCATAATTTCCAACTCATCCACTTGTAATATTTATCCAATTCCAGTTCATCAGCAAGAAAATAAAATGTACTTGGCTATAAAAATACTACGGAATGTTATTGAAAAAGAAAGGCTATTTGGTAGAAGTAACTACAAAAATAATTAGTGTAAATCTCTGTAAAGCTTTAATGCAAGAACATCAGTACACTTTCTTTCCATAAACCTTAAAGCATGATCATTACCAAGATTTAAAATTTCCACCTTTCAAGTACTTGAAAAGCTGCAACAAAGTGTCTCTTCAAAAATTAAGCAACAAGAAGGATCATGCAGGTGTTAATCTGCTAACATTTGGGGACACTGATATCTGTGTTGGGTTGTCATCTCTGGCTCCACTGGCAGCAAGTACAGGCAAGGAGTCACTTTGAAACGCAGGTGTAGGACAGTTAGTCATGCCAACATGTTCATCTTCACCAGTGTCTGAATCCGGTGTTGCAACTTCACTGTCCTGAAGCCCCAGGATCTCACACACTGCTTGTGGCAATTCCTAAATATGAAAAATCAAAAACTAAGCCATCATTCACTATGGAGGAAACTTAATCACAAAGTAACACTTCTAATTAAGACTACACCGATTCTAGATTCTGAACATTTGTTCTAACAGTGTAATTGGTAAGTGGTTCCCCGATCTTCTATTCTGAATCACTCTCCACTCTACCCACAAACATACAGTTGCTAATATTTAGCACTTGTTTCATTCTCCTTGTTTTAAAATATCTTATTTACATTGTCTTTTTCCCTCAGTACACAAAGGTTCCTTAAAGGTAAGAAGGTATGTATCACTGGCATGTTGTGAACAGAATAGCTACCAAATAAGTGTTTAGAGAATGGAACCAAAATAAGTATTTGGAACTATGAACAAATGACACAAAGACAAAATAAGAATTCTCAAAAAAACGCAAAAACCAAAATACATCAATGATTTGGTTTGAATTCAGATAATACATCAAATTTGCCTTGTTTCCAGACAAATTAAGAGCATGACATACAAACAGAATGACATGGACTTAACCATTTCTGATTACCATCTGTCTTTACTTGGAGACACTACATATTTAATATGAAGTTCTCACTAATTCGACTGGGTAGCATACCAATGCTTAAATTCTACAGCATCGCTGGTTGTTACAGAAATGTTTTCATTACTTTTACCATTTTGCCTTATTATATGATTTTTCAATTACATGCTGTAAACCTATAATGGTAAACAAAATGCTACCCAATGCTTTCTGTCTGCTTTCAACCTGCTAAAACTGCCATTTATATTATTTCTAAGAAGAAAATTTCTTTCTTATCTCAACCCACCAAAAACATATCAACAAAAAAATCCTGCAGTTATTTAAAATACTGTATACCTTGAGCCCTGGCCGGGTGGCTCAGATGAGTGGAGCATCGTCCCGTACACCAAAAGATTTCGGGTTCTATTCCCGGTCAGGGCACATATTAGGTTACAGGTTCAATCCCTGGTTGGGGCATGTACTGGAGGCAACCGATCAATGTTTGTCTCTCTCTCACCCTCTCTCTCTCTAAACATATCCTTAGGTAAGGATTAAAAAAATATACTGTATACCTTGCATTTTACCATCTGTAGAGAAATTGCTTCTGCCTTGCATAATACATCTTCCACATCAATTTTCATGGACAATTCATTGATATGCTAAAATTAATCAATAAAATAAAATTATCATCAAAACTGAAACACTATACATTCTACTATATAAATAATTTATTACCAGTTATATTTCACTGCAGATAAAATTCTTAAAATAAAAATATTCATATACTACAAACAAACAAAATTTACTTTATCTTTCCTTAGATTATTTCAAGTTTTAAAGCTGAAAAATAACTAATAAGCTTATGGAACATTAAATATAACAGCTGTCTCAAGTCTACTATCTCAAAGATACAAGCAAAAATACAGTATTTTTTTAGAAAATTAAACTACAAAAAAAAATAAAGCATTTGTTGAATTTCCTTTTCTTCCTAATTAACCAGGTAAAAATAACTGGCCAATATGTATTTGGTGAACTGTCATTCCAAGAGTCAGTCCCAGAACTGTTACCGATACAGCTTAAGTTACGTCAAGGGATTCAATAAAGCTCCAACAAAATGTTTTGTGTATCAGTACCACCAAATAGAGGAAAGAGCCAAAGTATTAAAATCTAAATTAAAGAAATAACTACCTTAAGTATTTCATTAAAACCATAATGCTTTTCCATTATTTGCTGCTTTTCTGACTCCAGAATAGCACAACAGAGAAGAAGATGGAAATTTTTACATGGTAGTTCAGTCCACATTACCTATAAAACAAAACAACTATTTAGTGCACTATATTAGCCCTAAAATACTTTCCTCATATATACAATCCTGAACTCTAAATGACTTCTATGCAAAGCAGAAGTTGCCTAGATGGGGTAGTCCACCAGTTTTCTAGTTAAGAAACGAGGGGTAGAGAAGGGAAGTCTTACTTACCTTCACCTACAAAGTAACTAACATCGAGCTTCACATTATGTGAATACAATGAATTCCAATGTGGCTGTTTAGGTAACGACAATAAGCAAATCACTGAGTCTAACCCATACAATAAATGGTATTAATTAAAGGGCCACAGCTATGAAGTGAAGTTTAAGGTAGAAGGGTTAGAGGCATTTTCAGTATTTTTCTGAACTTTCAATTACGTGCTGTAAATTGATTTGAAAGTTTCTCACTTTTAAATCTCTCTCAGTCTCTAGAAATGAAAGCTAAATCCTATAAATAAATAAAAAGATTCAGTCACACAATGCATGGAATCAAAAACACCTGAGACAACTCTACATATTAAACATCGTATTACATAAGTCAGATATTGTGACAAAAATTGAATCAACTACCCAAAATTTACACCCAAAAGCATAAAATGTTTCATCAATAGCTGCACTTTTTCCTAAATATAAGTAATGTCCTCAAATTTCAGGCCTTAATTTCACCCTGGCTAATGTACCTAATATTACCTCATCTGGAAACACAAAAAGAACCATATAACCATACTACTAAAGCATACCTAAAATGTTTTTACTTCTTTCACCAGGAGTAAATCAAGTTGAGTAATTTTCAGACTAATCCTATTTTTTAAAGTTTAAATGAAATACAATTAACTTCCAAGGTTTCACTTAGAGTCCCAAAATATTCAGTAAACACAGATAAGGAAGTTATTCTAGCTATATGGTAATAATATTCTCAATTCATCCTTTTAAAAAAGTTTAAAAAGTTAAGATACTAATTTAACAGAATTGGTAAACATTAAAAATATGGTTCCAGGTCAAGAACATGTAAGTTTTCCTTGAAACTATGGTTTCCTCCACTGGAAAATGGAGAGTATAAAATTACCTTTCCATTTCAACGCTTGTACTGATGATTAAATGAAATGATGATTAAATGAATGTGGAGGGAAAAAAGAACATGTGAGTTTTACTTCTTATTTCAAACAGAGGAACTGATCCTCCACAAAGCAGTGATCCGTCAGTCAAGGCATCCCCTTCTCTAATGACAGCATAGCTGCTATAAGCATAGGAAACATTTTCCAGCTGTAAAAGCCTCAGAAGGCATTAGGCTGGTTCCAATATATATAAGCTCATTTATCCAAATGGATTATTTCCCCCAGACTTTCCTTGGGAAAATTTCTATAATCCCTTATTTTTTAAAGCTAAAGCAGCAATCAGCCATTATACCAATTTCCTATTTCAGAAGCAATCAATCTGTTAATATTAGCAGATATTTGAAAAGAAATATTTTCTGTTTTTCATCAAGAGTTGTCCTGGGTATAGAATAGAATGAAAGTATACACACCAAAAACATGATCAAGAATATCTTCTAGAGTGGTGGAGAGGGAAATGGGACTTGGGGTGGTGATTAAAGAAGATGTTAGCTATTCTTTAATTTTTTTACTTGGAAAGAAAAAATAAGTAAAAACTAGAATACAGCAAAATGTTAAATATGGATGGTAGGATGTGTGTTACATTATTCTTAGTATTTTGCTCTAACTTAAATTTCTGTTACAAAGCAAAACACAGTTCAGCTCCTTCCCAAAACCTCAAACTATAAATAAAGTGTCATCTCAACTGACAGGCCTGTCAAAACAACCTTGAACTCTATACAACCTATACCAGAATGTGGCAGAGCATCACACAGCCAAGTTTCCCTAGGAAAGAACACAGACACTAATGGTCTAGAAAACTGGTTCTGGGAAACCAAGAGTCCCCAAATCTCATAAGGATTATGATTTACAGAAAAAGGCTCCAAAGACCAGATATTCCATTCAAGATCATTAATTTTTAAGGGCAACAAATGATCAGAATTTTGAAACATGCTTGCTTTAAGAATTTCAGTTACACTATTATAATCCATTGAAATTCTATAGAGTAAGTTGTTTCTTTCCATAATAAATATTACATTTGTATAATTTAAGAACTTACCTCCCATAATCGAAGAATATCTAGAAAACTAAATTCCCTTTTAAATCTGATTAAAAGCCATCTGAAGCAAAAATAAAGGTATCCAGAGTCCTGAGATTCTATACAGAAGAAAAAATATATATATGGCTTACTCTTATGCTAATTATCTCAGAATACAGTGACCTATTTCAAACTCAAATTTTTCTATGCATCTTAGGCTATTAAAAGTCCTGTAAATTTAATTGTCTTCTACTAAATCAAGGAAACAGTTCAAATCTGCAGGGTAACGTCTTTAAAAGAAAACAACCAAATAACAACCAAATTAATTATAATTAATTTTATCAACAAACTGTTTTAAGATATAAGTACACAAAGATAGTTTGGTTCCACACTTTTATTCCTAAGGGAAGCCAGCCAACAGCGATAGAGTCTATGTATCTTTAGAAGAGTTTTTTACATTTTTCTTCCTATGTATTACCCTATAATTTGCTAGATATAGTTCTGATTCACTAACCTTACCTAAGTAACTGCAAAATCCACTGTCCAACAATCGAAGTAAGGTACTTAGTTGAATTAGCTGGGTCTTCATGCCTTGCATTTGTTCTTCAAAATTCTGATGCTTTATAGAAGGAAATACATGTTACTATATAAGCAATATTTAATAAATATTTTATAGTACATAAACTAAACCATGAGTCTAAAGACAAATGTTGAACTAATACCACACTGATTATATTTTATAAAATCATGACAAATTAAAAAGCTAAAGCAACAATAAAAAAGAGGAAAAGAGAAACCTTGTTCTCAAATTAAGAATTATTTTTTCCCTGTATTCCTTTGATTTAGATGAAGAAGAATGCACAGACAGTTAACTACAGACTAATTTCTGACACTGCATAAGATTTGGTGAAAGGAACACACATTTGGGAAATAAACTTTTATCAAATCTCCCATAAGTATAAAGGCTATAACATGTGATTATGCAAAAGATTGAATACAGAAGTAGATATGAAAATCCAGGTGTAGCCCGGCTGGGCGTGGCTCAGCAGTTGAGCGTAGACCTGGGATCCAGGAGATCGGGGTTCGATTCCCGGTCAGGGCACATGCCCCGGTTGCGAGCTCCATCAATGACTCTCTCATCATTGATGTTTCTATCTCACTCTCTCCCCCTTCCTTTCCTCTCTCTGAAATCAATAAAGATATGTTAAAAAAAAAAAAAGAAAATCCAGGTGTAGATATTAAAGAAAATGGAAATATAAAACAATTCCTCTTCTCAGTACATCTGTTTTTGTTTTGGAATACTAACTTTCCATTTTAAAATGTTATATACGTTAAACTGTAGTAGGTTTACTGTTATTTTTAAATATTTCAATTTCTCAGTACTAATTTTTCATATGATAAACATTAATAGATATAACCCATACAAACAAATGCTCTTGGGGTGGGGTCCTCAATAACGGTTAAGAGTGTGAAGGGGTCCTGAGATCACAAAGTTTGAGAACTGCTGTGGTTTACGTACTTCGAAAAATGTTCCAAGTTGAGTCAATTCCCTACCGTCACTTCAGTCAAAGACAGAGGGGGCACCAAAATAACTAAAAGGCTTCTTAGATGATTCTGATCCCTTTAAAATGTGCACCAACCCCTCCTTGGTGACCTTCTACCCTAACTCTTGTGAAAAGCCTAAGAAGAATATCCCCCCTTCGCACTTCTTTTTTAGTTTTAGAGACAATAGTAGTGCTGTATTAGAAGTATGTATCAGAATAGAAACCACCCATTCTTGGTAAAAACAAAAAAAAATTAAAGGCTACTGACTCTCAATAAACTGGTTCCTCTTTAATGATTTAAAGACTAGTTTAACAGACTAACATAAGCCTTTAAGATATAGCCTCTTCACATTTACCACATGGACCTGTAGGGGAAAGGCAGAATTAACTCTCTGATTAACAGCATCACTTCTGTTACAACACAGCCAAAACACAGTTGGTTTGGGAGTACCAACATGTCATAGCCACTGCTACCCACTCAGCTGTAAAAAGAAGTACTCCCAAAATCACTGAAGCCGACTTTGGAAAAGTAGCTATTCCTAGAGAAGAAGAAATAAGATCCATATGGATATACAAAGGGCTTCAATTGTATTTATAAAAATACATAGGTATGAATATGTGCATATATATACACATATGCGTATTACATACGTGTGTGTATATCATGCATACACATTATATGGGCGTAGGAAGTGAGAGGAAGGAAAGGGGTACTAAACTTTATGGCAAAATGAAGAGTGGGTGTAAGAAAGTTCATTAGATCATTTGGCAAATGTTTCCATAATATTTCCTTAACAGGCAAAGACTATGCCTAGACCCACATTAGATGTGAGTAAATCTCAACCAAAGTAAGTCTACAGACATTAGGTTCAGCCATCACATAGGAAATAACATGTGATATGAAATAAAGCTGTAAAACAAAACGGAGTCTAACAGCAGCAGCACTAATTTAAGGACACTAAAATAACAATACAGTGAAAAATACTTGTGCAGAGTATTTTGATTGCAACATACTGCCCTTTCATTCAAATAGTATGAAAAAAAGGATATTAGTAGACAATATATTGAGATTTTTTTTAGAATAAAGACTAGAAAAATCCCTAGACCATCCTCAATGGAAAAGGCAAGCACAGAGAACATTTACTGTGAAAAAGATAGAACTTGAACCTTTATATACAAAAAATAAAAAATAGATTGCAAGTGTGTATTACAGATATATATATTCAGAAAGTAATCTTTGCATTTGAGACCTAAATACATGTACATGTATGTATGCATTTGGTATCATAAGCCAAAATATCTGAACATGCTAATTATTTCCTCAGTTTTATGAAAACTTATATAAAAAACTAAACGCAGTATGCTCATGTTAACTCTTTTAGAGTACCCACTATAAGTAGAGGTCTAAACTGAGCACTGGGGAGATGCTCATGTGTTTATTCTACCAAAATCTGTTGAACAAAAATCTCATTACCAGGCCTTAGGAAAATTCTGGAAGCAGACGAGAGAATTAGTTAAGCAAAGACATGAACCCTTTACCAAGAAACATACTAGCTCTAGTGAAAAAAAGGATAAACAAGAGAAACACAAGGAAGGCAGACAAGAGTTTTTATACAGTTAGTGCCAGTTGTACAGACCTTTATAACAAATGCCTCAGGTTTCTAGAGCACTTGGGAGTAATTGGAACTAAGAAGGCAGGTAAAATCAATCAATCAAAAAGGAAAGGAAGACAATCTACGATATTACTAGATTACTGCAATTAATAATCTTTCCAAATAACCTAAAAACATTGGTGTATGGCAAAGAGCTACATAATTTGCATATTTATCAATGTGATAGCAAAAGATATTTTAAAACCACATATTTCATCATGCATGTGGGAAAAGGAGAAGTGAGAATGAGTAGGAACCACGGATGGGACTTGAGTAAACAGACAAAAGTGAGAAAATTTGCAAGGGAAAGAAAAATTGGCAAGCACTAGAAGTAATCAAAACAGAGAAGGGTACCACTTCCAAATTCCACATTTGTATCCCAGAAACTATAAGTTAAACCCTATTATTAATTACGGGGAAACATTTCTCATGATTACATATTCAAAATCTTTATCCCCTTGCAAGCAAGCCATTTTAATATCTGACATCAAGGCCCACCATGAAGCAAATTAAGCTTATTCTGAAGTAGTAAAGTGACCTATGTAGTCAAGTCTTTGGATTTCATATGCCTTTATCTACTCTTAGATCCTCTGCTTTTTTTTCTTCTCTTTCTAAAAGATAACTTGAAAAAATTGGTCTGTTTTATTCCCGTTACACTCTCTCTGTCCTAGAAGTCTACTGCCAATATATATCAATGATCATAGATAAAATGTTATCTGTAATAATATGTATATATAGACATAGTTCAACTCTAATAAGCACATGCTTCTGAGAAAATAATAGTGAATTACTAAGAAAGTGTCAGCGCTACAAATAGTTCAAACACATCTGGAGAAAAATCAGTAACAAAATCCAAAATGTTCACAAAAGGTAAGGATATTACTTGGTATGACTAAGCTTTATCTCTGAAACAGATGATATGAAAGTTCAACTACTTCACAAGAACTGAATTCATCTATTTCATCAATATTCCGTAATGACTCATGGCTCTTCTGCAGGATATAAGCATTTACTGATATTAAAACCTGATTATTCCTGTACTACAGGTACTTTCTATCTACTTTTTGTATTAAAAACAATGTCAGCATTTCCAAGCCTCTTGAAAAAGCTGTTTAAAAAAGGAAACAAACAAGCAACATGAGGCAATTTTTTAAAGTTCTATCATAACTGGCTAAATATAAGCATCAATCTTATATAATAAGATTATACAACTAAAATTGTCAAATTAGTTTGAGTAAAGGGAGGTACCCCATTCTTACCATTTGGTCCATGTAAGAGGCAAAGCACCAAAAGGCATCCACCTCATTTTCCATCACATATAAAAGAGGGGAAAGTAAGTCACTCATTCCTTGCACATATCCTAAGAAGAAAAACAAAAAAATCATGTCTCTGAAAACCTAAGCTTTATGTATCCTTCTGTGCTTATCACCACCATTTCACTTAAAATGTTACCATTTCTTTGGTTCAGAAACTGGTAGATATGACGTTCACAAGAAAAGAAACAAGAAGGAAGTCTAGCAATGGGGTAAGAAAGATGAGTTGTTTCCGACTGAGACGTCAAGCATGGTAACTATCTTCCGATACACGTAGTACTGTAGATATCACTATCAAGAGTGGGTAAATATCATTTAAAAATAGCAAGCCCTGGTGTCTCAGTTGGTTGTAGCGTCGTCCCATACATCAAAAAAGGTTTCGGGTTCTATTCCCAGTCAGGGCACATACCTAGGTTGCATGGGTTCCAATCCCCAGTTGGGGTGAGTACTAGAGGCAATCAATCCTTGTCTCTCTCTCATATCAATGTTTCTCTCTCTCTCTCTCCCTCTCTCTCTCTGAAAATCAATCAACATATCCTCAGGTGAGAATAAAAAATAAAAAATAGCCCTAGCCGGTTTGGCTCAGACGTTAGAGTGTCGGCATGCAGACTGGAGCGTCCCAGGTACAATTCCAGCCAAGGGCACATACCTCGGCTGCAGGCTCCATCCCTGGCCCTGATCAGGGCACATGCAGGAGGCAACCAACTGATATATCTGTCTCCACATCAATGTTTCTATTTCTCTGTTTCTCTCTCTCCCCTTTCCTCTCCTTCTACTTTCTCCCTCTCTCCCTTCAACTCTCTCTAAAAAGCAATGGAAAAAAATATCCTCAGATGAGAAAAAAAAAAGTTTTAAATGTTCAACAGCATTATGAGAAAGAAGAGAGATGAAGAAAAAACCAAAACGTCAAATATAAGAGTACATACCCAAAGGAGATCAAATAGTCAAATGAAAAAGAAAATCAAAGGAGAAGATTTTTATAAAAGTCAAGGGGAAGAAAGTTGCCAGGCCAGAGGAGGAGTCAACAGTGCCAAGCTACCTTAAATAAGCCAAGAAAAAGAACTACTAAAAATAATCCAGCTGCCCGGCCAGCATGGCTCAGCAGTTGAACATTGACTTACAATCCCGGAGATCGAAGTTCGATTCCCAGTCAGGGCACATGCCTGGGTTTCGGGCTCGATCCCTAGTGGGGGACATGCAGGAGGCAGCCGATCAAGGACTCTCTCTCATCACTGATGTTTCTCTTTCTCTCCCCCTCTCCCTTCCTCTCTCAGAAATCAATAAAAATATATTTTTTTAAAAAAAAGAGATCCTACTGCTTTAGCAACCAGATCATTGGTAATCTAAATAAAAGGAATCTCAACAAAAATACGTACCTCTTTTAAATAGTCGAACCTATGTCTTCTTTCTTTTCTTGTTACTTCATACCCAAGCAATCCTAGCAACTGGATTAAATCCAATCAATGTTACGCCTAAAACTGCCTTTTAACCACCTTTCTCTTGATGGTGTTATAATTTTTCATTTATGACACTAATTACAGCGCTAACTTAAAGGAAAAACTGGAAATTAAAGAATCAGCCCCTTACTTAAAAATAAACAAAAAGTTTTGGTTCTACTTTTCACTTGACCATGTCAAGCTTATTTTTTAGTTCCAAAATATAAAACTCTCAAATTTCTTAAGTGTTTTACAATTAAATTTCACATATGACACAGATTCCTGAACCAGCAAAGGGACAAGAGCTCATTCTAAGCCTTCTCGAATACATATTATCATTCAACTATGGTAAAGTTGTATATTTGTTAAAGTTACATAGAGATTTTTTCCCCAGTGGTAGCTTGGGAAGTCTATGGAAATTAGTCTTTCATTTGCAGATCCAAATCTTACATTTTTAACATTCATCAAAATCCATGTGCACTGAAGCCATTTAGAGAGTATTTGAAAAGGGAAGAGGATATTTCTGCTGGAAATGATACACAACTCTGCATCACTTTTCCTTTTTTCAGAAAAAACTTTTTAAAAAATGACCCTGGAAGCATATAAGCCAAAGTCTCTTAGTCTCTTGGAAAAACTCAGATTAAATGTGTAATAGAGAGGCACTCAGGTGACTTCAGGATCTCCTTACAAAAAAACATTTAGCTCCATCTGCTCTGAGCCTCTGCCCTATCATCTACGGCTATGCCTAATCTTTATCAATCTATGTATACACTATACCCTGTGGAAAAGTATGGCTCTACTCACGTTAGCACAAAAGAACACTTGGGTTCCCATGGTGGGCATCTGATTATTACAGTACCAGACAATGGAGTTACCAAGACATTTATTTAGAGAAAAGTGCCAGAAAAAAATGGCATCTGACATGGTTATCTAAATGTAAACATTTCTACATATTTATTGCAGATGCTTTTTAAAATAACACATACTTGCAATGATTAATTTTATGTGTCAACTTGAGTGGGCCACAGGACGCCCAGATGTCTGGTTAAATATTATTTCTGGGAATGTCTGTGAAGGTGTTTCTAAAAGAGATTAGCATTTGAATTGGAGAAATGATTAAAGCAGAAGGCCCTCCTCAACGTGGGTAGGTATAATCAAACCCACTGAGAGAGCCTGGATAGAATAAAAAGATGAAGAAGGAAGGTTGACTTTGCTCTCTGCCTGATTGCTCGAGCTGGGACATCGATCTCATCCTGCCCTCAGTGTACCTGGTTCTCATGCCTTCAAACTCGAACTGGCATCTACACCCTGCCCTCAGTTCTTCAAACTACACCACTAGCTTTCCCAGGTCTCCAGTTTGCAGACAAAAAATTGTGGGACCTCTATTTTTTTTTTTTCTGGTGGAAGGGGGGCGGGGGGCAATACTTATAATCTTAATGGTTCTGTTCCTCTGGCAAACCCTGACTAATACAACACTTTTAAGAAAAAGTAAGTAGGTTGAAAGGAAGACTGAATTGTTATCATCAAAACTTTGCTACACGGCACTGACAGTGAAAGCAATGTCAAATATAAAGGTTAAATGAATTAAAGCATGAAAGAAATCTGATCTGAATTCAACAAAGTGCAAAGGAGTACTTACTTTACTGGGTCTGACTGGCTGCATATGGTCTAAAATAGAAATATTTCAAAGTGTGCTATTCAAAAGATTTACAAAGCACTTTTCCTCTGGGGGAAAAAGTGCTTTATTATAAAGGTATAATTAATAAAAGTTTCTAAGAAGCTAATTTAATCCTTTAAGTCTTCAGTTTTCACATGGCATCGCTACCATATTTCTTCTATAGTCTTAGCTGAAGCAAGTAGTCAAATTAATCTTTGTATTCTAGTTGCTTTTAATCTATTTTATTTTATACATATGTTCACTGGGTTATGTCATGAGTTGTGGGGGTGGAAATAATATACAAATTCCTTTTAATTAAAGAAAGATTAAAGCTATTTAAATTAGCATTCAGTGACACAGAGCCTGCACTAGTGCTGCTGATACACATCTTAATCAGCACTACCATAATTTCTGAAGTAGTTCCCTAAGATTATTTTCATAGCAAATTTCAGTGGAGATGTGAGAAACAATTATCCTAGTGTATACTCTCACACTGATAAGAAACATTTCATCTACATCTAGCTTAATTTTCCAGGTTAACTGAACCTCATCCCTTAAGAATATCAAATTTTTAAAAAATCTTAGGAGTTGGAAATCTTTTTTAAAAAATATATCTTTATTGATTTCAGAGGGAGAGAGAGAGATAGAAACATCAATGATGAGAGAGTTCATCATTAATCAGCTGCCTCCTGCACGCTCCCAACCAGGGATCGAGCCCACAACCCAGGCATGTGCCCCGACCGAGAATCAAACCGCAACCTCCTGGATCCCAGGTCGGTGCTCAACCACTGAGCCACACCCAGCCAGGCTGGAAATCATTTTTAAAACTAGACACTCTGCCCTCTTTTTTTCTCCTCCCTTCTTATATATAGCATTTTGAGTATAATTTAACTTTTTATTGGTTATTCAGGATCATCATTATGAACATACACTGTAAAAAAGATACCTCCCATAGACAAGTCCTAGGTGTAGGGTCTTTGAACTCACTACAAATCAGTCCTCCTTGAGTTTTTCTATCTGCTCTTGGAAATTTTTAATTTTTGTCTCCTTCCTCACTATTAATAAGATTATATTCAATACAAATAAACCTATACCTATGTAATCTATGGGCCAATAAGTGAAACAACTAAACATGACAGAATCACCTATAAGAGTAAATTTATAGCAAGTTCCTTTGCTATGAATTAAAGGCAAGAAATTTGGTCCACTGTTTTATGAAAACTACCTTGGATTCTCACAAGGCCAAAGTTCTTAATGAAAACTTAGGCTACGCTTCAGATAACTTAAGTATTTGACTAGAAGGAACATGGGGTTAATACAGACAAATTAAAAGAGCAATTTATTGTTAGCTGTTCTGGGCCTATGTCCTGAAAAAAATCTGAGTGTTCAGGAACTTCTTCTGAGTATATGAATAAATTCCTATCTCAAAATTACCACCTGAGAGTTTGAGGCAATGCCTCTTGTTCCCTAGGACAATGGTCGTATTCCCTACAGTGGTAACAGAAACCAAAATGGCAAAGGGCCAGGGTGCTAAATGTATAGTGGCAAAAATGCCAGCCTGAAAGGCCTGGGTCTCCATGCCCCAGTCCAATAATCACTACTTGTGCAACCTTGAATCACTCTCTGAATCAATATAACCTTATGCATAAAGTAAGCATTATTTCCCTGCTTCTTCAAAAGGCTGCTATTAGAATCCAAATCTAAATCTAAATCAAGTATGACAGCACTATGTACCCTGAAAACACTCCACCAATATGTTTTCAATGATCCAATCTGAGACTCATTATAGGTGTGACAGGCAGGACTGGCTAAAATTTAAAGAGAAATCTGTGATTTTCAACTTCAAAGGGGCTGATGCCTCATGATCCACAACAGTTTATATCTTCCCCTAGTTTACATATAAGAACCCAAGAGGAATTCACATAGATACAAACAGTGAATAAAATGTAGCCAAAATTCAAGGCTCATTTGGGTTTAATATGCCAAATATCCAATTACCTCTCCAAAAGATGTCTCTAGCAATATTAAAGTAACTTGGAAAATATCTATTTCCACTATCCTCTACTTGGGAGTCACTCTCATGGTAACTCAGAAACTTCCCATTGCTTATACTTACTTAAAGGTTGATGCTTAGGGAATTTATTGGTCCTTTAAAAAAAATAACTCAAGTTCTCTTGCCCCTTAAAATATTGGCTTCTTATCCTTAGGTTTTCTATCCCTTAGCATCTCTTCCCCATGCAATTCCCAACTCCCACCTCCAGCCCCAGTCTTTCCAACCCATTCTTGGTAGGAAATGGACTTAATCAAGAAAAGAAAGTAAAGTTCTACATGCCCTATATAATTATCTGCACTGCCTGTCTAATATATCAAATCAGTAAGCTCCTTAACAAGAGAGAAAGCATATAGAACAAAGGTTCCAAAACTTTCTCACTTCACAGAATCCTGAATGTCTCAGTAAATTTTCCCAAGACACCCCTAGGCTCAAAAAAAACCCTAACATTTCCATTTAAGTAAAGCTAGATCCAAACAACTTAAGTATTTATGTCCTATGAACTTAGCGCCTGTTGGGCACTATACTACTTCTCAGACCTTGAAATCCAATTGAATACCACCATCCTCATTACTGTTCCTCATCTGTTTTCACCAATACTTGATTATCATAGCAAAGCTAAAGACACGGCTTTGCAAAGATATAACTTCAGCCCTGGCTAGTGTGGCTCAGTTAGTTGGGTGCTGTTCCATGCACTGAAAGGTTGCTGGTTTGATTCCTGATTAGGACACATGCCTCACTCCTCCTCAGGGCATGGGCGGGGGGGGTGCGCAGGAGGCAGCTGATCAATGTTTTGCTCTCACATCAATGTTTCTCTCTCTCTCTCTCTCTCTCTCCCTCCCCATCTCCCTTCCTCTCTCTCTAAAAATCAGTAAGAATTCTTGCCCTAGAAAGTGTGCTTCAGTGCAAGCACAGAAGGGTCTCAGGTTCAATTTTCGGTAAAGGGCACATGCCTGGGTTGCAGGTTTGATCCCCAGCCCCAGTCAAGGCACATGCGGGAGGCAACAAGTCTCTCTCTCTCTTTCTCCCCTCTTCCACTCTCTCTAAATATCAATGGAAAAAATATACTTGGGTGAGGGTTAACAAAAAAGCAAAAAGTAAAATTCAATAAAAACTCTTGGGGAGAAAAATATAACTTCATCAGAAGTAATGTGATGATCTAATGTTGAAACCCTGAACTATTTCAGCTAGTAGTTAGAGAAGTATCCTATAGATGTCACTGTATTTCCCTCAAAATTTTTAAATATTCCATGTCGTCCCCATGAGTTTGCTAAGACAACATAGTACTTCTCGGTGCACAATTTGGGAACCATAGCCTTGTAAGTTTCCAGTGCCCTGTAGAACAATCCCTATAAAAACTAGGTCACAGAGCTATTATATACATATGTCTAACAAGTTGATAAATTAAATTCTAAAATAAATATTTATAAATCTTTTAAAATCAGAATTTAGAAGAGAACTTACCTAAATCAAAATCATACATACAGTAGGTCATCAAAATGTCATGCAGCAAAATCAACCCTGGATTATCTTGGCCTTCATAAAACTTGTTTGTTCGATCTGTTCTGTTAACATCTTTTTCTGAGGAGGAAAATCATCATGTTTGAAAACCTTTCAAAAAACAGATTTTTATAAAGCTCACACCTTATTAAGTGCAGGATTATTTTTCTTGCTATTAATTTTACTCTCTTGCCAAGGCTGTACTTAATGGAAATAATCCATTTCAGATATGCAATAAAGTAGTATTTTGGAATCATTTTCAAAAATCAGTCTACCTCCTCATGGGTATATTTTTAAATATTTTTAAATTTTTATCTAAACACAGAAACCTTTTAATTGAATAACAGGCAATACTTTCCATTAATTAAAAGTAACACTAATAATACTTCACATTAGTTAGCAATAAAAATGCCAGTCATGAATGCTTGTGATTAAGCAGTATTGTATAAAAACAGTAATGAAAAAAGCTACTATGCAATCAAGCATAATCAAAGAGATTTGTTTCATTCACATTTGCTTCATTCATTATGAGAAGTAGTATCAATTTCTTTGTCATGTTCCATAATCATCTTCAGGACAAATTACTTCCTTACTCTCATATGTATGTTATTCAATCTATATATTAATATAAGCAATTTATTTTAATTTTGAAAAAATGAAAAATCACATTTTCCTGAAAATGATTTCATAACATTAAAAGCAGACTTGGAAACATCACCACAAGAATATCCCAAGTCATACTGACAATTCAATTCACAAACCTATTAAATGCATCTTGGGAACGACTTTACAACTAAAAAGGACATTTCTCTAACTTAAATCCCTCAGTAAGTTAGAAAATTTTTCAAACTCAAAATGATTACTGTACTCTATAACCAACTGTTTAAAAGTTATAACTGACTTCTGTCCCCCTTTAAACTGAATAATTTGCAAACATTCTTAACACTTGTGAACAGACGGGCAAGTATTATTCAACAGAGTTTCTACTAGAATCTAACAATAGATGATGACCTGAGTTTAGGTTCTGTAAGAACATTTAAAGTTAAGAATATTATTAGATCAATATTCTAGCTTCCTGTTAAAATACATTAGATTTAATAAAGGGAAGTATATGTCTATAGAACTGTGAATATATTTTTCAAACAAATAAGGAAAAAGCAATACCAAAAACTGCTGTAAATGTAAAATTTCATTTTAAAATGTCAAAATATTTTAGTCTTAGACCACAATTGATAAAGAGGTACATAAGTTTTTATTGACCCAAGCAAAATTTATATAGTCATAATGCCAATACAGAAGATCTGACTTAACAGGTGTCTTAAACATAGTAAAAAGTTATTTGTACCCTCATGAACTATCTGTACTTTTTCCTCTTGTATATTTCTGCCAGGCAGAATACAAAAAAAGAAAATGGTATTTTATAAGGGAAGTATTTCTGGAAACTATTTCTAGAAAGAAAATGAGTACTTAAGTTTTTTTTTAAAAAAGCCCTCATTAAATCCAACTCTCCATCTAATTTTTTAAAAAATATGTCTTTATTAATTTCAAAGAAGAGGGAGAGAGATAGAATAGAAACATCAATAATGAGTCATTGATTCGCTGCCTCCTGCAGGCCCCCTCCTGCGGATTGAATCTCCTGGATCACAGGTCATTGTTCAACCACTGAGCCATGCCAGCCAGGCTCCATCTAATTTGATATAGCTAAAAAGACTAAAGAAAATCACAACCATGCTAAACCCATTATACATTCACCATCACTAACCTTTCTTACCATTCCCTCTCTGCATTCATATAACTATTGTACAACTTCTCTCTTCTCAAGCCTCCAACATGTTATCTTCTCCCACATCCATTATATCTTCTCTCACTTCATCAGTTTTTGTAAGACAATGTGCCAATGTCTCTACCCAACTCACCCCAGCCACCCTCACCTCTCTACTATACTTCAAACATCCAGAGATCCTGGAATGGAAACATGTCTAACACATGTTTCTTTCTGCTTGGAATGCCCTTCACCTAAAGTTCTACATAGCTTACCATCCCCCTTTTCAAGTTTCCACTCAAACACCACCTTTTCAAGAAAAGCCTCCTCTGGTCACCCAAGTTAAAACAACACAACACATAAACTTCCTAACCACCTTCCCTGCCTTATTTTTCTATTGAACACATATCACTAATATACCACATGTTACTTATCTTGTTTACTGTCTGTTCTTCTCCACTGGAACAAAAGTGCCTTGACAGCAAGAATTTTCTGTTTTGTTCCCTGATTAATCCCCAATGCCTAGAGGAGAACCTACTAGATAATAAGCACTAAATAAATACTGAATGAATGTGGGAATGTTTAAAATAATCAATGTAATTTCCAAAGAGATCCTTGGTGATTCTAAAGTGTAGCCAAAGTTAGGAACCACTGCTCTAAAGACTGGCATTCCTGGGCCTTCTTATCTGTCTCTTTTTCCTCTGAGTGACAACTATTTCCATAGCTATTTATACTAATAATACTCAAACTTGTATCTCTTTCCCAGACTACTCCAGATTATTCAACTAGCCACCTGACATTACATTTGTTATGTCGCACCTTAAGATATACATATTCAACACCTAATTTAGTTTCACCATACTCTATTCTCATCTCAATTAAGTGGTACCACCAGCTGCCCAATTTCTCAAGTCAAGAAATGTAGTCTCATCCTTGATTTCTTTTTCCCTTCATACCCCATTTAATCAAAAAGTCTTATTAATTCTATCACCAAAATATAACAACTCCATCTATTTCTCCGTATCTCCATTACCACCATCTCTTGCTCTACTAATCAGTCTCTCTATTCCTACTCTTAATCTTGATTTAATCCATTTTTCACACAGCAGAAAAAAAGTGACTTTAAAATATAAATAAGATGGTCTTACTTAAAATGCTCCAATAGTTTCTCTTCAAACTTAAAATCCAACTTCTTGGCATGAACCACAAGGCCTAAAGCTTACCTGTGTGTGTTTTTTAATAAAGTGAATTCATACCAAAAAAACCCACAAGCTTTTGGTAATCTTTCCTAAAAAATATTTTGGGGAAAAGTATTACAGAAAAAGAATGTTTTGCCCACGCTGGTGTGGCTCAGTTGGTTGGGCATTGTCATGTGCACCAACGAGTTGTGGGCTCAATCCCTGGTAGGAGGGGTGCAGGAGGCAGCCAATCAATGTTTTCCTCTCACATGATGTTTCTCTTTCCCTCCCTCTCTCCTTTCCTGTCTCTCTAAAAGAATCAATTAAAAAATCTTAAAAAAAGATAAAGGCTTTAAAACCTAGTTACATATACTTCTAACTGGTAGAAAGCATGGTATAGTTGAAAGGTCACTTAATTAAGAATTAGACCTGATTATGAATGAGTCTGGGCTATGGAACTAACTAGACAGATGGCTAAAGACAATTTACTAGCCTTTTCTGTGCTTGATTTTATTATCTACTAAAAAATGAGAACATGAAAGTATGTCTCAATTCAAATTATATTATGGGGATTTAAAACATCTAAATTTTCCTCCAATCTCCTAAAAAGAGTGAAAATAGGACACAAGAAAGATTGAGAAAATCAGAGCCATCATCACTGTTCTTGATAAAAAGGGAAGAGGATCTGGTACGTGGAAAGAAAAAGCTTAAAATACTGAATTAGTTGATCTCTAAGATCCCTTCCAGTTCAAATATTTTATGTCCAGTCAGGAAAAAAAACAGTCCATTATCATTTTCCCACCTGAAACTGAAAATAGGACAGGGCTTCAACTGGCGACTTCAGATAAACCTATGCCTCGAGACCCCCAACTTTTTTCCTTAGCAAGAGGAAGGATAGTTTATTCTGGTATAATTTATTTTTCAGAAAAATCAAGTTTTTTCAATCAAAAGTACTATTGCTAAAAAGATCTCAGCATTTGTCTCTATGTCTCCAAAAACTACCAAATTAGTCATATTCAGATTTTAGGAACTTTTTTTCTTCCATGGGATGGTAGAGATAACCATGGTGGTAAAAAAATCCCTCTATCTTCATTCATGAAGCTGCAGATAAACAAGACTAAATACAATATAAATATTAAAAAAATAAGTTCCACTACTATCCAAAGCAATCCTAAAATTATACAGAGAAGAGGTAACAAGATAGTTAAGAGCATTAAACTGGGTACTGCCCTTATTAACCATATAACCTTGGACAAGTGATTTATGCTCTCAGGGCTTCAGTTTTCTTACCATTAAAATGGAGATTATAAACTGAAATTTGTCAGTAAGACATGTACAGCAATAACTATGCATTCCTTCAATAGCTCATACCAACCTGGCCTTTATCGTAAGAGCCAGACAACTCAGTACTCACTATCTGGAAATAAGTCTAATTCTCTTAATGTAAAATTCTATCATGATTTTTTTAGGGACTAGTTATTCAATTTACAAATATTGACAAAAATTTACTATCTGTCTGGAATCACTAATTTAATTAAAAAATGACACATATGCATATTTAAAGGAGGTCTGGAGGGATATAAACCAAAGCCTATTTAAACATAGTTATCTCTGGATGATTGTTATCTCTGGATGACAGAAAGAAACTAATTTTTATTTTCTTTTTGCTCATCTGTAATTCCTAATTTTTCTATAATAAACTGTTTTAGAAATAAGGAAGACAATAATTTTTATTGCAACTAATTCGACAAGCAAACAGTTAAATACTCTTTTTACTATTTCACACTTTGAAATTAAAAAATGAAATATATCGGTACTTAAAAATATACTGAGTGAATTCATATACCTATTTGAAGAGGAACCACCAAGAATAGTAAACACATTCTAATGTACTCTCAAATTCTAATTTCTCTTTTGAGCCCCAATTCTATAGCATATATATTCATTTCTTAAATATTATCAGGATTTCAATGTAAACCTCTCTCGTGCACTTCCAAAATTAAGAAAAAATTACCAATAAGACTTCTATAATCTCTTAACCTCGAATTTCTCTTCTCTTGTTCCTCGCTGACAGATTTCCATTGTAGTTTCATCCTGAAGTATTCATCACTATAGAAAACAATTTTATACCAAAAACAGCTTACTTTGAACATTTCACTTAAAAATTTAATTGAGCTTTTCTAAAAACAATTTATCAAAGCATTATAAAGCTAGTGAGATGCAAGTTTATAAATGATACTGAAATGTTTAAAGTTATGAAAACAAAGGAAAAATAAAACAACCTTATATATGTCATAAACTTTGTTTCAACTACTAGAATAATTTAGGTATGATTGTAAGGAAGCATTTACCTTAATCCTTAATATCATACCTAAAATTATTCCAGTAATTAAATATTTTAACCCTGAGCCCTGGCCAGTGTAGCTCAGTGGTTATCACACACTGAAGGGTCGTAGGCTGGATTCCCCATCAAGGGCATGTACCTGGGTTGCAGGTTCAATCCCCAGCCCCTGGCTGGGGCACGGGTGGGAGGCAACCAATCGATGAGTCTCTCTCACATCAATGTTTCTCTCTCTCTCCCCCACTCCCCTCCTTCCTTCCACTCTCTCTGAAAATCAATGCAAAAAATATCCTCGGGTGAGGATTAATAAAAATATATATATTTTAACCATGCAAGTTTCTGAATAATCACAAATACAAGTCTACAGACTTTTTAAAAATGTGGCAACGAGTTTACTGCATAAACTTGTTAATGTTAAGTATTGAAGAGAGAAAGAATTGTTTGAGAGTTTGAATGTGCACAAAGAATAAGAGTGTACCTGGAAAGTTGTTCTGTTTCTTTTCAAATCTGAGAAATTATATTAAAATAGAAACATTCTTCTCCCCAAAAACGAAAGATCAGCTTATGTTACAAGAGCACATAAATTTACTTAAAGGTAAATTAACCTAAATAGCAAATACACATCTTATGAGCTATTTTTATAATCTCATAATAAATTGCAAAAATAAATCAAGATGAGATATATTTTAAAATCCAAATATAATTAATTATTTTTCAAGTATTCAAAATGTCTGCACAAAGGGACTGAATTCTTTTACTACCTTTCTACATATTCACCAACATATCTGCAATGATGTCCTTCTAATAAATGTTCCTGGCTTGAAATAACTATGGTGCTCATCATATTTTTTTGTCTATTACAAAGATTATTTAACAAAACTTCACTATGAAAATTCATACAACTCAATTTTTATATTGTAGCAAAGCAGGTGCTGTGGAGCTGGAACTGTGGAAGCAGTTGAGTTCTCTGGTGAACAAAGCCATGCTTTATACCCTTTCTGAGATTTCTAATATGATGACACTATTTCCTCATCTTACCAACATTCCAATATTGTGCTGTTGTCCACTAGTGGCGACCTCCACATATTTCATCTAACACAAGATTCATTAAGGGATCAAATGTGTGTAATATTCCTTGGATATGTCTGCCACCACTTAATTTCAATGATAATTTCTTGTCCATAAATATTTTTTAACTCAAGAGGGTAAACTTTGCTCAAGGTGTCTAATCAGCAAGCTCAAAGATACTGCCAAACAGAATCTGTGGCCTCCCTCATGCTCCTGCGCTGGTGCCCATAATTTTTAAATTAAGAAGATAAAAATAAAATTATTTTCCCATACCCTAGTCTACATATTCCAAATAGTCATCTAGAAACCCTTTACTAATTTGTATGAGTGAGTTACTTGAATTTCTTTGATGAACATACAAAAGACAATTACTTACGTTTTTTGTTTTTGTAACTGAGTTCTTTCCTCCTTGGTACTGTCCCAAGGAAAGTAGCCCAGAAGAAATTTCCATGCTTGCTTTCTCAATGCATGACTGAGTCCCTGAAGAAAACATGCGTGTCAAACACATTCATAAAAAAGAATGCAATACTTTACAACACTTGCATTTAAATAAACAGGGAGATTAATATTTAAGAGAAAGTTTTATACATAAAAATAGCTCAGTTCAGTAAATACTATCTTGTTGTTGACTTCTAGATTCTAAAGTTATAAGCAGATGCCAGAACGCTTAACTAATGCAGAGTATATAGTAGACTGTATAGCAGACAGTGGGATTGATTAGTTCTTTAAAGCCCAATTGTTACTGGATAATGCAACTACCACTGGGGAACATATATGTCTTCTTCGCATAACCCATAAAACTTCAAATAAGGAAATATATCTTTCCCTACACTTAATGGCATCCCACCTGACATCAAGGGCATCACAAGCATCTCATTCTGTCCTACAGGAATTTTAAAGCATCATTCATCAAAATGGAATTCATTCCCTTCCCCCTCCCCAAAAAAGAACAAATAAAATTTGAATGCCAGCAGTTTAAAATGAAATCCATATTAAAGTATTTACCCCTCTAAATATCATCTGCTTCATATTATCTACATTTAAAATTCTTCCTTCAGAATCAATGTTCTTAGTCCATTCTTCCAGTGATACTGGCTCTCTCCTTTGAACAACAGGTCGTTCTCCCAAATCAATCTAAAATAAGAAGATAAGCAATAAGTAGTACACCTTTAACCAGTGAAATGAAATCAAAGTATATAGAAACTTAAGCTAAAATACAACTACTCAGAAATGTTCTTACATTTTTTTCTGTTTTAAATATATCTTTACTGATTTCAGAGGGAGGGAGGGAGGGAGGTCAATGATGAGAGTCACTGATCAGCTGCCTCCTGCATGCCCCCTGCTGGGGATCGAGCCCGAAACCCTGGCATGTGCCCTGACAGGGAATTAAACCTCGATCTCCTGGATCCTAGGTCGATGTTCAACTGCTGAGCCATGCCTGGCTAGGCTGTTCTCACATTTTTATTATCTTCCCTTATTTTGCAATATTTAGTTTATGAAATCATAGTTAACATTCTATACATTTGTCCTCCTGCTAAACATACAAACAACTAGGTTACAAATTCAGAGATGGGAAAACATTTGCTATTTTGGGTTTTAATTACATAAGTGCAAAACAGTTAACATGTAAATTCCTATAAGAGACTCTTCAAACTAAATGGTATGCTATATTATTAAAAAACAGTATTATTCCATTAATCATATTCTAAAATTAGTTTTTCTTCCAAACTAAAATTTGTAGCTCTCAGAACTGATTCATGATCCATTAGCTCTACTTGGTATTTTCTACAGTTTTTAATTCAATTAACGGATGTTGGTAATTTAAAAATGCCATTTGCAAGATAAGCCCTTTAATTAATTACCACAATTTAGATATTTATAATGTCCTAACTATGTGCAGCCTAGCACTGTAGCAAATTCAATAGTGCTGTTGAGCATATATATAAAGATTTGCCTGCGGGCCAAAGTCCACCTTATTTTAAAAAGAAAAGGTGCCCATGAGAATAAAAGCCTTAGAGTAAGTAGTGTCCTGACTGGCTGCCTCTGGTGCCTACTAAGAAAACACATAAATTAGAAACAGAATTAGAAGCAATACTCTAGGGTCACTATTTACTCACTGCTATGCACTCAATGAAACAACCTGTTCATTATCAAAAGGTAACCAGATCATTCCAATAAGAGAAACCAGCTTGCAGAGAGGGATGGAGTCCAAACAGGAAATGGCAAGAAGTCTTTTGAAGACATCATCTATGTCTATAAGGACAAAATTGCTACATCAAATGGGATTGTCACTTTATAATACATCTTGTGGATTCCATGTGAAAGAAGTAAAATGAAAACCTCAACAGTTTCCTGGGGGATCCATTGACCTTCAGAAGGAAGACAATGACATTGGCTTTTCTGACTCTGAACAATCCAAGTAAAAGGAATGACTTCTCGGGTGTTATGATGCTACAACTTTGGGGAAAATAACTGAACTGGAAAATTGGACAGAGGGGAAAGGTCTCGTTGTTTGTGAGGCAAAAAATACTTTCTCCTCAGGATCTGATTTGAATGCTGTGAAAGCACTAGCAACTCCAGAGGATGGAGTAGCCTTCTGTATATTCATGCAAAACACCTTAACAAGATTTATGAGACTTCCTTTAAAAAGTGTTGCAGTTGATCAAGGTTGGGCATTGGGTGGAGGAGCAAAATCTACTACAGCAAGTGATTTCAGATTAATGACTAGAAGAGTTAGATCAGATTTGTTCACAAAGAGATGAGTATAATACCAAGCTGGAGCGGGGCTACCCAGCTGGCTGAAATTACCGGCACTGGACAAGCTCTCAAAGTGTTAAGTGGGGCCCTCAAACTGGATTCAAAACTAACTGTATTTCAACTTAGGAACAGTCAAAGTCATACAGTTTTCAGATGAAACTGAGTAGAAGAGGCAAAAGAGTGGCTAAAGCAGTTTATGAAAGGGCCACCAGAAGTAACTAAGAGCTTTTAAAAAATCTGTTTCTTCAGGCAAAGAAACTTTATTTCCAGGAGGCATTACAGACCGAAAGAGATCTTTTAGGAACATTTTGAGGTGGACCCACAAATTTAGAGGCTATTACTAGGAAAGGAAAATTTTTTAAATAGTTGTTTTTAAACAATATGTACAACTCCAATGACTCATATGCAGAAAAGTCAAATAATATTAAATATGAATGTCAGAATTATTTTGAAGGGTACTACCAGTTTGGGGTTTGTTTTTAATAATTTTTTGAATACCTAAACTCATTGGCATAGTTTTCAGTATACAACAGTCCCCTCCTTATCTGTGAGGGATAGATTCCATGACTCTAGCAGATGCCTGAAATCGCAGATAGTACTAAACCCTATGTATAATGTTTCTTCCTTTACTTATATACCAATGACAAAGTTTAATTTACAAATTAGGCACAGTAAGAGATTAACAATGGTAACTAATAAAACAATTATAACAGTTAAAAAAAGGTAATCAAAGAAAAGAGATCCAGCATTAATGAACAGAAAGTATACATAGTAATCGATGAACAACAACAATTTGGTGGAAGGACAAGTGTTATTTGTTAGATATGTTAGTTAGCAAAAAGTTGTAAGAAAGGATTATGAGAAAGAGGCAAATATAACCAAAATTGAGTTTCTATATCTATAGCATTCATACATGTTTAAAAACATTCCTCATGTTAAAATATAGGAACTTTATTAATAGAAATCTCCACTCACTCTTGTGATGACTTCAAATCCTGGTTCTTCTTGTTGATTTATCTTTAAACCTGGAATAGCATCACTAAGAAAATCTGCCATTTCTGAAGGTGGTCGTTGATGTGTAGAGGGATCGTTGCCTCTCAAACTATCAAAAATGTAGTTTGTGACTTTGGAAAATCCTACCATAGTTGCTGTATAAGGATCCTTTTTAATTTTCTATGTAGTAGAAAGAAAAATATTAGCATTATTAATTCAAATGAATAAAAATGCTTCATGATGGGGAAAAGGGCAAAATTTTTTTAAACAGAGGGAAATCAAAACTAAAACAAGAGTGTTCTAAGATTATCTTAAAATTTTATTTTTTTCTGAGAAAATTTTAATTTTCTAAGTCAGTCTTTTCATTTGTTTAAGGTAGTATATTAAATGACAAATTAATGCTACTGATTGAACTGCAGATAAACAAGTGATTTGCAGGCTTCATTCAATCTGCACATCAGAAACATATGCAGTGCTTACTTTCCATTGGTGAGTGGCCCACAACAGCTTTCTTCTGTCTAGCAGTCCTGCCTTCACAAAAAAAATATATTTCTTGAAGTGTGCAGTACCACACTAGTCTAACACAAAATATTTGGCAGCTAAGTTTAAAAGCTCACAATATTTAAATATTAGTTGGTATTTTAATCTAATTATATGATTAGTCAATCATGCCAATAAAAAATAATTTGTTCTGGGCAGTGCTATCCTGGAAAACGGCAAAATGTTTTTCTACTGCTAGGGTAACTTCTAAATCCCAAACTGCCTTATTTTATTATTCATATTTAGCAAAAATAGTTACTTCTTTAAAGTCGATCTTGATTATTTTTTATAATAAGAAAACCTGTTCCCTCACTTTTTTGTTGTTTTGTTGTTGTTAATCCTCACCCAAGGATATTTTTTCCATTGATTTTTAGAGAAAGTGGAAGGGAGGTGGGGCGGGGGAAGAGAGAGAGAGAGAAACATCAATGTAAGAGACACATTGACTGGTTGTCTCCCGCACTCACCCAGAATGGGCTCGGGATCGAACCCGCTACCCAGGTATATGCCCTTGACTGAAAATCAAACCCACAACCCTTCGATGCAGAGGATGATGCTCTAACCACTGAGCCACACCCACCAGGGCACTTTTTTTTTAAATCCTCGCCCGAGGATATGTTTTTATTGATCTTTAGAAAGAGAGGAAGGGGGTGAGAGAGGGAGAAACACTGATGTGACAGAGAAACATGGACAGGTTGCCTCCCGTACACACCCAGACCGGGGATGAAACCCGAAACCTGGGTATGTACCCTGAGCAGGAATCAAACCCGCCACCTTTTGGTGTACGGGACAACTCTCCAACGAACTGAGCCACCCAGCCAGGGCCCTCAGGTTCTATTTTAATCAGCGTTTAGCTCTCGTCCTCCTTCCTTATTTATCTTCAGAACCAAGAAGAGAGCATTTGGGACAGAGTAAGCACTCAAACATTTGTTGAATGAGTAAGTGAATACATGAATGAATAAACAACCATTTCATTAGCTTACAAAGAAATGTGACTAAAAAATAAACTAATTTTATTTGTGTTAAGTGCATATTTTTAGCCGAATGCAAGAATATACTCAAATACTTTAAGAGGAATTAGAACCTAATTAAACGGAAAACAAAAATTCAAACCAGATTTTTGCCTAAGTTTATCATTAATGAATTCGAAGTGGCTTATACGGTGACCTTTCACCTAATCAATGAAAGCTATGATGATAAAAATCTGATATCCAATTTCAGTATTATGATAAAGAAAAAAAATGCCTTAAGAGTAACTAAGAACCAAGGAAGCTTCTGAGTCTAACAAATAATATGAAACATACTAGTATTCTATAAAATTACAGAGAATAGTTTTATAAACTTTACACATGCAGAGACATTTGCCTCATTCTGTATAATCTAAAAAGTTGAGAGGTAGTAGATATATAAAATAATGAAGACAGATTAACAGATTAATAATACAAGATAGATTAATAATATAAGAAACATACTTGTATTAAACCATATGCTGGTTCATCCAGAAGATTTTCAAAAGACTGTGAAAGACTCTTATTCTGACAATTCACAAGAAGTATTCTTTTATCCTGTGGAGATCTGTAATAAAAAGAAGGGATGTGTTGAAAATACTAGCACACTGCATCAATTACTACCTGAATAACTCTAGTGCAGTCACTTTTCCTTAACAACAAAAAACTTAAATGTTCAGTTTTAGAACTGTTTCCCATTAATACAATATTAACAAGTATTTAGTAACTACCTTGAGTTCCAAAACTACGTGAAACATGAAACGTTAAATTAACAAATATTAAAGGGTTGAAGTCTATTTTTATTCTAGGTAAAACCAAGAAGAGCAAATTGTAATGAACCCAAATCCTGTTTAGAATTATAGTAAAAAAAACCTTACAAGTATATTGTCCTTTATTATCATAAAACTAAAGTAAAACAAAACACATTCTAGGATTCATCAGTATATATACTATGTACATTATAGGAAAATGTCCTATTTTGAAATGGCTTCCAATTTCATTTAACAGCTTGGTGGTATTGTGTATAAGATGTTAAAAATATAAGATACAATAGATTATCTGATAAAGATCATGAATGTGCTAACCATAATTATTATAATACACACAAACATATTTAACAAGGTTATAAAGTACAGTTCAGGTACTCTGGACACAAGTTTTTCTCCACATTTCTTAACAGCTACAGAGCAAATAAAAAACATTCCAAATAGACATGTGTCTAATTTCAGCTAATCGGATGAATTATCCTTTTTCTTTTCCTGTTCAATAAGTTTGAGCCCAGCCAAGCGTGGCTCAGAGGTTGAGCGTCAACCTAGGATCCAAGAGATCGAGGTTTGATTCCCAGTCAGGGCACATGCCCGGATTGAGGGCTCGATCTCCAATGACTCTCTCATCATTGGTGTCTCTATCTCTCTCCCTCTCCTTTCCTATAGAAAAATAATAATAAGTTTGATAACTTAGTAAGTCAGCTGTAATGAATCCACAACTTTTGTGTTTAAAATAAAAATTAAATGTATTATTTTGCTGCTATCTATTTCTAGTTTATTATAAATGTTTGAGATAAGAACTTTAATAACAGTTATCTCTTCTCAATTCTAACACAACAGAATGCAACAGCAACCCTAAGGGATATACGAAACCCAAAAGAGAATCTTATTCTTACATACTCAGAAACAGCATTCAATCTTCAGAGACAATAGGAGCTTAATAAGCCCTTTGGCTTTAAGTAGATGAGGTTGAGTCATTTGAAGTAGAAAAAAAAATAACTATTTAAATGTTCAATTTTCATTAAACACCATTTTTCTGAACACTTTTTGGGGTCATGCTTAATATGAAGTCCTACAGGTCCTCATGCAGTATTTTTAAATGACAGATCAACTTTTAAATGTAGCACAAGAACAAGAAACTAATATAGAAACATACTTTTTCCTAGCACACTGCAGCTGGCGCAGTGGTTATTATTTTGTTTCTAACAATAAATTAAGTCAAATTATTTCTTTAAAATCCAAATAAAAATTGGTCATGGAAACCAAAACCCTGTCTATGCACGTAGAAGGGGAACAAATATACAACCTTCAACTATCTGGACTCAGATCATTATTACGGCTACAGATCTAAAACTGTAGTCAGTATGCTGCAGATGAGAAGAAGAAATGCTTGCCCAAAGAACAAGCAACCACAGATTCTTTTTAAAAAGGAAGGATTTCATTTTTTATACCCAATGCTCTGTAATGAGGGGCTGGGAGAAATTCTACAAGAAAAGGTATACAGAATTTAAAACTTAGTTGCCCCTAAAAAACAAAACATTTTTTAAAGTACATCTGGTAGGCAACTGCAGAAGGCTGGCACTCCAGAATATTGTTACATTTCTACCTGCCAGGTTACCACATTGATTTAATCTGGGAAGATTAAATATTATGGATTTATAAATATTATATTTATGTATTCTGGGACTATTATGGGTCCTGGGAAGTTGATCTCTCATGACAACATTACTCAACACTTTCAAACTCACTGCAGCAGTAAGACAGAAGTTGTAATGGTGCTAACATTAGCAATTCTATTTGAGCCTTCTAAAGGGCTTAAAGAAAACCATAGTCTAATATCACAACTATTGAGGCATATCTACTAAAAATTCAGAAGTATTTCCCAGGCTTCTGAGGGAACCTCTCCCAAAGACCTCAGACTAAATTCAGAAATTATAAGTTTTAAGAATGTCTGTGCACTGAGATGTAGAAGTAACCATTTTATATTGCTACTGAGAATGACCAATAAGCTAAAGAAATAAAACTTTCATTGCAAAAGCTATCAATCAGGAAGGTTAACACAAAATAAAAAGGTATGTAATATTTACAACAAAACTATATATATGATTTGCTCATACAGGGTGGGGCAAAAGTAGGTCTACAGTTGTGAGTAAGTAAAACAGAGTTTACTTTTCTATTATTATTTATTGATTGTATTATTTTCCATACAAATAACTGTAAACCTACCTTTGCCCCATCCTGTATATATGAGATACATCTCTCAAAGGGAATAAACAAGGGTCTAGAAACTAATCTTGTAAAAAACTGGTGTTATATGATGATACAACTAATGTGGCTTTTTAGGGGAATATTTTACTGCTTGGATATTTATGTATTAATGTAAAAGGTGGCCCAATATACAATATAATTTTAATGAAACCAATAACCTTCTTTCATATCCTAGCAACCAACTTGATTCCAGAAAAGTAACAAAAATGTATTTGTGGTTTATTCTTTTACCCATCTATACGGTAATACCCTTATTGTGTTAGGGGGAATATTAAGACGACAACAAGGCCACCGATATAAGCCACATTCTTCAATTTATGTTAATCAGAGAAAAAATAATGTGGTCTTACTGATTTTCTCTCTACTGGTTTTGAACTCAGAAGACGACAAGGAGGGAGGACCCTAACCCAGACTGGCTGGCATCCCCGTGAGGCTGCTGAAACCAAGGTTTTCCTAGTTTACTATTCTTCCTTTTGGTCTCTACAATGATCTCAGACCTCAGAAACATGACATCGTTTTCCTTAGGATAACTGCTACAGTGACAGGAAATGGGATCCACATGGCTGACACGGAGTACAGCAAGAAAAGAAAAAAAGGGGGGGCGGGGGCTTGGCCAGCATGGCTCAGTGGTTGAGCATGGACCTATGACCCAGGAAATCACAGTTCGATTCCTGGTCAGGGCACATCCCCAGGTTTTGGGCTCGATCCCCAGCAGGAGGCAGCCAATCAATGACTCTCATCATTCATGTTTCTCTCTCTCTCCCTCCCTCTCCTTTCCTCTCTCTGAAATCAATAAAAAAAGGGGGGGGGGGAGGTGATACTGGAAATTTTTATTTCTTTGGACTTTAATTGGGAATCCCATTTACTTGGATAATAACTAATGAACATAAAGAATAACAAACTTTAATATCTCCCTAAGAGCCTAATAATGGCTTATACAAATTTGGCACTTTTTTTATACTGGTGACTGCTTGTCTGGAGTATCTACATCCTACCATTTGGACTCAACATATAACCTCTCTGGTGAGCTATAAGACACAATGTAATTGGTCATAATTTACTATGGGAAAGAGAATAGGGGGTGCTAATTTTCAACCAAAACAAACAAACAAATAAAAAACAGACAATATTATTTTATTCTGTTAAGGGCCATGAAGGAAGCAAACAAGGGAATGAAACAGTGAAAAGCAATGGGCATAGGAACCTACGTTAAATGGGAGAGAGGGCATCCAGAGAAGCCCCTCTGAGGAAGTGCCATTAAACTAATACCTCAAGGATAAGAAAGGGAAAAATGTATTCCACACAAAAAAAAACAGCATACATAAGGACCCTAAGACAAGAAAGCATTTAAAGTGTTTTAGGAACTGAAAGAAAACCATGTGGCTAGACTACAGAAGAGAATAGTATGAGATGAGGTTTAACAGATAAACAGAGCTAAGATAGGGCAGGCCCTCAATGACCACAGCAAGAAGTCTGAATATTATTTAATGTTACACCAAAACTCCTCTTCAAGTTAAATCCTCACATCCTTCTAATATTTTTCGTGACACCATTTTGATCCCTTTCATTACACTAGTCGTCTTTTCCATGTAGTATAGTTAGTCTAACACATTTAAAATACAGTGCTTAAAACTAAGCCCAGTTCTCCAAAGTATGATCTCAGCAGTAAAGAGAGGTTCTACTACTTCATCCTAGAGACTATGCTTTAATCAACAGTCTCAGATCAATTGAGCTATTTTTCTGACTGTTACATCACAACACTGATTAATACTGAGCTTGCTCTACAGATAAAACCCCAACTCTTTATTCATTCAATTAAGATTGATTGCATGGCTCAGCAGTTGAGTATCAACCTAAGATCCAGGAGATACCAGTTCGATTCCTGGTCAGGGCACATGCCCAGGTTGCAGGCTTGATCCTCAGCAGGGGGTGTGCAGAAGGCAACACATCAATGACTCTCTCATCACTGATGTTTCTATCTCTGTCTCTCCCTCTCCCTTCCTCTTTCTCTGAAATCAATATGGATATATTTTAAAAAACTAAAAGATTGATTGCAAATATGTGCATAGCTATTCAGGCAACCAAACCTTCTGCCCCATCATGACAATGCCCCTCCTGAAATCTACTTAACCCGCAGTGGTACCCTATTCAGTTTCTCACTTGAAGATCCAGACCCAAATACTACCAACCAGGCCTGACTTTCTTATGGTTACTGGTACTGATAAGCATACCTACTGCCAGCCAAGAATGATCAACATGGTATGGGAGAAAATTTCACCCCAGAAAACACATAGTCAATATCTTCCAACTTTTGGATCACTCCTAGCTTTATATAATCTAAATTTAGACATGATAAAGGACATTTTTCTATTTTCAATTATAAAGGGAGGACATTATTAATGAACTTAACAATCATCCCTACAGTTCCCCAAGCTAAAAATCTCAACTTCTCCCTTCTTCTCACCTCCACATATCCAACCAATCACAAACTCTAAAACTTGTATCTTCCCTGTCACTCTCCTATTTCATGCCACTATAATTTCATTGAGATGATTAGAACCACCTGCTAATATGATTTACAAGATCCTTCATGGTTTGGCCTTTACCCAGCTCTTTGGCCTCATCTTTAAATTTGGTACTTCCCCTTCCCCTACTATGCAGACCTGCGATACTGAATTACTCTGTCCTGTGATTATATCGTGTTTTACATCCTCCAATCTAAAAGATCTCTAAGTATTTCCTTCCATTTCATGCTAATGTTCACTCATTTGTCAGGTCTCAACTTAGACGTCACTTCTTCAGAAAGTATTCCGACTCCTATCCAACCCACAGTCTGAATGAGGTACCCTTCCTCTCTTCTTGGGAGCTCCCAAAGCATCTTCTATGTTCTTCATCTTAGTTCTTGAATATTGCCATTTATTGGTTGGTATCCTTCACAAGACCATAAACTCTCAGATATCCAGAAACATGCCTGTTTTGTTCACTACTAAATATCAAGCAATTAGCATGGTGCTCTGAACATAATTGATACCCAAAATATATCTGATGAGAGCGAAAGCAAGAAAGAGTAGGTATGTACAAAGGCACATAGGTGAATAAATATAAGATACAAGATTTTTTTAAAATGAGGAAGCCCTGTCTTCCATACTTACAATAATTTTATAAAGGGTTCAGACTTGCCTGACTTAAATTTGCAACATTTCAAAAACTCTGTTTAATAGAAAGTACATAATAAAAGGTAAACTTGGTAAATATATAATCCATAAGCTATTAGTGCATCTTATTTAAATGTATATAAAAATATTAGATCACTATTCTTTAAAACTGTAATAAGGTGACTGCAGATCCAACTTACTAAAATGACAAAATTTTACACAGTCATTCATCCAAAGCAGTCGATATCCTAGAAAAATAAAAAGCTGCTTGTTCCCCGATACGCACTTAAGTCACCGATACCCAGTGACAAGCAAAAACAGTTTGCCTTGGGACCAATGCAACGATCCAATCTCAATAAGTAGAAAGTAATTTGATACTTACTCACATAATACCACATATTTTTCAAGAGAGTCAATCAGTAGTTTGCTATCGCCTTGATGAAAGTGCAGAGCAGGGAGAACGACGTCATCCTTTAGACAGAACACCAAATACGACCAGCCCATACCCTCTTTGCTCTGCTTGATTGATTTCAGGTCTGTCAAACTGAACAGGAATGACCATTTGCTTTTCCCATTTCTATGACTTGCAGTATCTTAAAAACAAGAAAGTAGGGCAAAATATTTTTGTTCACCTTTTTAAAAGGTACTGACAGTGCTCTTCATGACTGCCTAACAGAAATTTGTTAACCCTAGGGAATGACTATACCATTCATGTCACCTATGGCTTCCACCTGTATTAAAAATGGCAACATATATTTTCTTAAAAGAATAATTTTTCAAATAATCATCCTACTGTACACAAATTAAAAAGGTTATCCCCATTTATTTTTTAATGTAATTTTTTTATCTTTATTGTTGAAAGTATTACAGATTTCCCCTTTTTTCACCCACTGATCCCCTCCACCCAGCATCCGCCCCTGCCCCCCACCAGGACTTCTCCACACTATTGTCTGTGTCCACAGGTTATGCATATACTCATATAAGTTCTTTGATTAATCTCTTCCCCACACACACTCTCCCACCCCAACCTTCCCTCTGAAATTCATGAGACTGTTCCATGGTTCTATGTCTCCGCATCTATTTTGTTGATCAGTTTATTTTGTTCATAAGATTCCACATGAATGAGATCATGTGATACTTGTCTTTCTCTAACTGGCTTATTTCACTTTGCCCAAAATGAATATGGCTTTGAAAACAGGCTGGCTGGATTCAAACTGCAGTACCACAATCTTACTAAGTGGATGATTTGGAACAAATAACCAAATCTGAGCCTCAGTTTCTCCATCTGTAAAATGGAGATAATTATACTTACCTACCAATGTTATTCTAAGAATTAAGAGATAATACCTGTCAACTAACTAGATACAGTACAAAGTATATAGCAAATACTCAATAATGTTAATCTTTCCCACTCCCCTAAATATGACTGGTACAGTGCTCTTGGACAATCATTTAAAACAAAAAACAAACACAAAACCTTTATTTCCCTCACTTCCTTTTGCAATTATTTTTACTAGACTAATTGGTGAAGGTATGTAGGTATAAAAAATAATATTGAAGTGAATAGACTTTTTTTTTCTTTTTTTTTCTTTTTTGGGGGCAAAAACCCAAAGAACAGTGCGGAATTAAGGGTGAAAAGATAACTAAGTTGTGAATGCTTCAGAGAGAATGAATATATTTAATCTTCCTGCTAAATCAATCTTTTACTAAATTAAGACCTCATTTCAAACCAAACTATAGTTATGTAAAATAAAGCATTTTCTGAGTTTGTGGGCTGTTTATAGAAGCTTTAAATCCTAAGTTTGTGAGCAATATCATAATTGATAACAAGCAACTCAAAGATTATCTACTTCAATAAAAATTTAAAGGAAAAATGTTTCTTTTCATTAATAATTAATTTCCAATCTATTTATAATTTCTAATCACTTTAACATTTTAACTCAAACATAAGCATGTCATGTCTCTGAAATTTTAAAAAATATTTTCCCCAATGCTATTTCCTAAGAAGTGTTATTCGAGCTCTTCATTAATTCCACCCAACATTATCAATTCTACAAAGATGAACTGCATAGATGATACATGCTTACAGAACCTGATCAAAGGGTAGATCAACTGATGTTGACCTGCATGTATATCACCTTCTTATAGTCAGGAACACTAAAACACCACCACCTCTGACAAGATCTCAACTGACACAAAGAAATCTACGGCTTATAGAAACCACTACCTGCAAGGAATGCAGGCACCATCACTATGTCATGGACACTTTAGCAAGTGTCATTTCAAAGAAACCCAGAAAGGCTAAAGTAGCACACCAGTTGAAATGGTGAGCTTATATCTAAGGTTGGTACTAGATTAAGTGCCATGTGCCCACCTGACCACTATTCATCATGTTTTACTGGAATTTATATTACAGAGCTTATAACACTACTACAAGCTAATACCAAAGTGAGAACAATTCTACAATTCCAACTTCTTCATGTATCATTTAAGTGTGAATATACTTGGACTACCTAGGAAGGATACATATTACTTTATTATCTGCAAAGACCAAAAATATTTTCACTGAAAAAGAGCAATGGAATAAACAATTCTCTAAATAAAATTCTTAAATTACACAAAAAGTATTTAACCCAAATTAATGTAAGAAAATCATGTGGAGAATATTAAATAACACATGCAGGTTACATGAATTATCAGGTGTCTGTGCATATTCAAAACTAAAAATTTTGCATAGATTTTTCCCTCGGTAATGGAAGAAACACATTACATATTAAATAAAACAGAAAATGCGTCACACATTTCATCACTAAAAATGCTGATAAATGATGAGAGAAATATTACAAGTCAATTCTAGAAGTCCCTTTATGAGAACAGGAACTTCATTTTGTCCCAACTATATCCCCAGGTCCTAGAAGAGTGACTACCACATAATAGGTACTCAAAGATGTGTTGAATCAATGAATAACCTAACACCAAATCAACATAAAAGTAATCTGCAGTTTAATCTATCACCAAAATAACTAACCAGAAAAAGAAATGGTTAAAAAGAAAAACAGAAACCAAGAGTTAGCTCAAAATTTCCTTCTTTCTCCTTACAGAAGGGTTAATAAAACTAATTAGTTCTGATGAACTTACGATGTTACCAAATACATGTAAAAAACATCTCCAACACACTGACATGGGAAAACTGGCCATAACAAAAGAGTAAAACAAAAGAGCTCAGTAAGTATCCCTGTCTTAAATAAAATTAACTAACATCAAGAACATGGCATTTTAGATGGTTTTGGAGAACATCATGGCAGTCTGTTGTTTTGGGAATATGTATTTTCAAAACATTTGATCTGCTACATAAAAACAAAGATTTAGCAGTAGAAATTCTTATGAAATATAAAGTTAAATAAGTCTTCAATAGTCAACTTTTTAAAGGTTTGTCCCAAGTTTCCTTTGTGAATCACCAAAAAAAGTAAAAAGTAAAAAAAAAAAGGGAAGGTTATAATAAAAATTTTATTTGAAAAATATTCTTTTTAAAAATATAAAAATGTTTTTAACAAAAAAATATATATATATATATAAATGTTTCATAATGACACTATTTTGAATTTGGAAACATCAAGCCTAGAAAATGTCTTCTTTAGGAAGGTGTTTTGATGAAACATAATCAGATGAGAATAGTCTAGGACAGGATGGAGTGGGACAGGCTACATGGCACTTCATAACTCCAGGTTTTGTTAAATATGTGTATGCATACTGAGCCAAATTGTTCAAAGTATTTCTTACTGCAATGCACAATCATAAATTTTTTTAAATACTGGGGGGGGGGGAAATATTCTTAACTTTTATATATTATAAAATAAAGTTATGCTCTTTACTTTGTAAGTCACAATGCATGGCCAAGCCAAGTAAGCAGTATTTACATCTGTGGTTTTTTGCTAAGCGACACAGTGGTTCTCAACTTCACACATTTATATCACTAGGAGAGATTTTGAAAAATACAGATTCCAGACTCCATCTCCAGAGTATGATTTAATTTGCTGGATAAAAGCCAGGCATTGGTATTTTTTTAAGAGCCTTTTTCCCAAATGATTTCAATGTGCAGCCAAAGTTGACAACCACTATGCTGAAAAGATCTTTAGCCCTGGCCGGGTGGCTCAGTTAGTTGGAGCATCATCCTGTACACCAAAAGGTTGTGGATTTGATTCCCAGTCAGTCAGGGCACATACCCATGTTGCAGGTTCAATCCCAGATGAGGGCACATACAGGAGGCAATTGATCAATGTTTCTCACATGGATGTTTCTCTTTCTCTCTCTCTCAAAAAATAAGTAAATAAATAAATAAAAAGATCTTTATTGTCAGACTATGCTTTTCTCATCAACATAATGCTTCATTCTATGAAATTATGAAAACTCCTTTTGCTCATTCCTGTAGCCTGACTTTTTCATTTTCAAGGATTTAACATTAGGCAACAAACAAAAAATGACAATTCACAAAGATCTAGAGAAGTAAAAAATCCCTCACATGCCAAACAGACTAAAATCCTATGGTTTTATCTTTCCTTAACACTTGGCATTGTTCTGGTTAAGAACCTCCCCTCCCTTTCAGTAGAAAGGGAATTCCAATAAATAAATAAATAAAGTAAAAGAGAGACACACACACATGCATGAACCAATTACT